>NC_057729.1:22742225-22763294 GCF_004010195.1 Chiloscyllium plagiosum | reverse complement strand
ATTCTCCTGTTCCCTGGATGCTGCCTGACCTGCTGCGCTTTTCCAGCAACACATTTTCAGCAAAGGTGATTACGGCCAAGCTGTTGGAGTTAGCAGACAAGCTGGAGTTAAAGCTGCCTCCTTCAATGAGGAAAGGAGAGATGGTTACAGCAGTAGCTCAGTATTTAAATTTGCTGGAAGCAGCATCAGAATCTTTTAGAGGTGACAAGAATTCAATTGAAAATGAAACAGCTTGAGTTAAAGGCAAAAGACAAGGAATTACAATTAAAAACAGAAGAGAGAGAAAAAGAGAGAATTTGAAATTAGAAAATTGGCACTTCGACAGGAAAGTCAGATTAAAAGGAAAGAGATGAAGGCTGAAGGTAAGCTCAGTGAGGAAGAGAGGGAGGATAATCAAACCTATGGTAGCCAAAGGCCTGGTGAGAAACTGTTTAAATATATTCACGCATTGCCTAAATTTAATGAGAAGGTCGTGGAAGCCTTTTTCATCTAATTTGAAAAAGTGGTTAAACAAATACAGTGGCCAGTGATCATGTGGGTTTTGTTGCTCCAAACAAAACTTAAAGCTAGAGCTATTGGAGTATTTGAATCACTATCAGAGGAGGTATCTGAGGTGTATGAGGAGGTGAAGAAAGCCATCTTAAGTGCATATGAGCTTGTGCCAGAAGCCTACTGCCAATGTTTCAAGGATCTAAGGAGGGACCCTGGTCAAACCTACATTGAGTTTGAAAGGATCAAAAACATTATTTTCATAGATGGATAAGGGCATTAAAAATAGAGCAAAACTCTTGAAGAGACAATGATTTTGGAGGAGTTCAAAAATTCACTTCCTGAAGTAATGAGAACTCATGTGGAAGAGCAGAGAGGTAAAATGGCAAGATTAGCAGCTGAAATGGCTGATGATTATGAGTTGGTCCATAAATCAAAGTTTTGCTCCCAAAATCAAATTCAATCCATGAGGGATAGACATTGGGGAAAAGAGAAATCCTCGTGCAGAAAGGGAAAGGTAGATCTCGGTGAAGATCATAAGGATAATTTACCACAGAGTAAAAAAGGAAACCCTTGAAGGGGACAGAGAGGTAAAAAGCTCCAGTGTTTTCGCTGCAATAAAGTAGGCCAAATGGAATCACAGTGTTGGTGATTTAGAAGAAGCACTGGGAAGTCAGATGTAGGAAAACAGGATAAGCCAGTGAGTTTTGTTAGAGTGGTAAGGGAAATCACAGTGGAGGCTGGTAAGCTGCACCAGAATGTACAAGCAGGTCGGAGGTTGGTTAAGGCGGAAGTGCCAGACCGTCTTAAACCATATACCTGCGAAGGTCAAGTTTACTCGCATAGGCCAGGAGCAGCAGGTGAAGAGGTTACAATATTAAGAGACACAGGGTCCCCTCTGTCTCTGATATGAAAGATGAGGAGATATGTACCTCTGAAGGTCCATTGCCAGAAAAGGTGCTAGTAACGGGAATTCATGGTGAGACAAGAAGCGCTCAATTATGTAGAGTGATGTTGGAGTGTACAGAGAAAAGTGGAGAATTCATAGTAGGAGTACTGGACAAACTCTCAGGTCAAGGAATTCAATTTGTCCTTGCTAATGATATAGCTGATTCATCAGTAGGAGTGCTGCCTACAGTGGTTGAAAAGCCAGTAGAAACTCAGGCAATTGAACTATTTCAGGATACATATCCTGGAATTTTCCCAATAGTGTGGTAACGAGGTCACAAGGTCACCAGTTGAAACAGGAGAGATCAAAGAGTACAGATAAGAAAGTTTAAGTGGAATTAACAGAGATGCTGTTTAATCAGATAATTGGAAAAAAACAGGAGGAGATAGGTGACAAAGCAGACATCTTTAGCCCAGATAATTTAACTGAGTCACAACAGAAAGATGAAAACTTAAAACAATTGTATCAAAAGGCATGCACAGCAAAGGAAGCCGAATATATCCCTTAATGTTATTATCTTAAAAATGATGTCTTAATGAGGAAATTGAGACCATCACATATTCAGGCAGATGAGAAATGGGCAGAAATTCATCAAGTCATATTGCCAGTGGGGTATAGAAAGGATTTATTACAAATGGCACATGAGCTACCAATTGGGGGTCATTTAGGAGTGAGGAAAATCCAAACTAAAATACAAAGACATTTTTACTGGCCTGGACTGCACAAGGGTTTGGTTGAATTTTGCCAAATGTGTCATACATGTCAGGTAATTGGAAAACCACAGGCAGTAATAAAACCCAAACCTTTATAACCTATTCCTGCATTTGAGGAATCCTTTACAGGAGTCTTAGTTGATTCCGTAGGTCCCCTACCTCAAACAAAATGTGGGAATCAGTATTTGTTCACAATAATGGATTTGTCCACTAGATTTCAAGTGGCTGTTCCATTATGCAGTATCACAGCTAAAAGAATTGTAGAGGAATTGCTGAAATCTTTCACTAGATACAGTCTACCGACAGAGATACAATCAGATCAAGGGTCAAGGGTCAAACTTCACGTCAAAATTATTCAAGGAAGATATGGACAGCTTAGGAATAAAACAATTCAAATCTACTGAATCCCATCCAGAATCACAGGGAATCCTAGAAAGGTGGTATCAGACATTAAAGACCATGTTGAGGGCTTACAGTCAAGTCTATCCCGATGATTGGGATAAAGGAATTCCATTTGTGCTTTTTACAATCAGAGATGCAGCAAATGAATTGAACAAATTCAGTCCATTTGAATTAGTTTTTGGGCAGGAGGACTGCTAAAATTGATTAAGGAGAAATTGGTAAATCAGAATTCAGAGAACACATATTTGGACTATGTTTCAAATTTTAGGGAATGATTAAATAGAGCTGGAGAGTTGGCTAGACAGCATTTAAAAGTAGGAGAAAGTGAGGACTGCAGATGCTGGAGATCAGAGCTGAAAATGTGTTGCTGGAAAAGCGCAGCAGGTCAGGCAGCATCCAAGGAACAGGAAAATCGACGTTTCGGGCATAAGCATGAAGAAGGGCATTTTCAGCATTTAAAAGTATCACAGCATACAATGAAACAGGAAGCAGACAAGAAATAAAAAATTGCAATATTGCTAGCAGGAATAAGGTATTATTGTTACTTCCAGTGATAGGTGAATGTTTAAAAGCAAGGTGTCATGGACCTTATCAAGTCAAAGGAAATTGAATGAGGTGAGCTACTTGATAAGGAGTCCAGACAGAAAGAAATCTCATAGAGTGTATCATGTCAATATGCTCAAAGGGTATCTTGACAGGGAAGGAAAGCAAGAGGAGAATGTATTATTGATTACAACACAGAAGGAAGAACCAAGTTCAGAGGATTCTGAATTGGACATTCCTCAAATTAAATTGGACAATGAGGAAGTTGTCAAAAATTGGGATAAACTATTGAGTTACCTTCACATAGGGCGGTCAATGGAAGTAAGCTGGGATGTACTAACCTAATTATGCATGATGTAGATAGAAGAGATGCTGTTCTGATTAAGCAACATCCTAATAGGTATAACCTCTGAAGTTGACACAGGTTCAAAAGGAGACTGAACGCATGGTCCAAGATGACATAATTGAAATGAGTTAGAGTGACTAGACTCACCCATTGTAATGGTGCCAAACCAAACGGTACCCAACGATTATGTGTGAACTATCGCAAAGCCAATGTGATTACATGGATTTACATGGATATCCAAATCCACGTTTGGAAGACTATAATGAAAAGGTGGGACAAACAACTTATATTTCTAAGTTGGACTTGCTCAGACAATACTGGCAGGTACCTTTGTCAGAAAGAGCAAAGGCGATTTCAGCTTTTGTAACGCCAAATGGACTGTATCAGTTTAAAGTGATGCCATTTGGCATGAAAAATGCACCAGCCACATTTCAGAGACTTGCCTATAACATCATTGACAGATTACCCAACTGTGTCATATATATTGATGACCTGGTGATTTTTAGTCACACATGGAAGGAACATTTACAGCATTTATCAGGCTTGTTCATCGGCTTTGAAAGGCAAGCTTGGTAATAAACCTGGCTAAATGTGAATTTGCCAAAGCCCAAGTCACCTATCTGGACCATGTTATTGTTCACGGACAAATGGCCCTTCAGGATGCAAAAACAAAGGTAATTGGCGAGTTTTGCATACCATTGACAAAAAGAGCAGTATTACGGTTCATGGGATTGAATGGATTTTATCAAAAATTTATCCTAAATTTTAGCAGTGTGGCTGCTCCACTCACTGAATTGCTAAAGAAAGGCAAAAAGCTTCAGTGGACAGCGGACTGTCAGAAGGCAGTTGACAGCCTGAAACCTGTGTTAACCACTGCCCTAGTATTAGCCACACCTAATTACGCAAAGCCATTCAAGGTGGCTATCGATGCAAGTGATGTGGTTGTAGGTGCTGTGGTCTTGCAAGAAGAAGACATGAAGATACAAAGACCTAACAGGTATTTCTCCAGAAAATTGAATGTTCATCAGCAGAAATACTTGATGGTTGAGAAGGAGACTTTGAGCTTGGTGCTGGCATTACAACATTTCAGTGTTTATGTTACCAGTAACATATCTGAGACAATAATACACATTGATCATAATCCAATGCGGTTTGTGGGGAAATTTAAGGGCAAAAATAACAGACTGCTTAGATGGAGCTTGTTGTTACAGCCATTCCATTTGAAAATTGTGCATGTGACAGGATGAGAAAATGTGATTGCTGATGCATTGTTGAGACTCAAATAAGAAATGGAAGTATTTAGTGGCAGGAGTACAGTAGACTGAAACGGAATGTAGTTGTGCACGTTTGCTTATTTATGGTCAATGTCATGTATATCTGTGTTTTAGAGTATTAGCAAGTGTTTTTAAGTGGTTTTAAAATGAATCCATCTTTAGATTTAGATGGTTCTTTTTTTTAAGGCGGGGGGGGAAATCATGTGACAAAGCTGGTCCTTTAACAAGGTTATGCAGACCTTTGCTTTTTTTCAGAAAGCTTGTAAATGGCACAGACTCCGTAAATATGGTTAATTGATAATAGTTAAAAGGGTTAACAAATTGGAGGGAGATGTGAGCTAAAATGTTAATTATGCCTTTGTTCCAAGAACAGCTACTGAGCATGTGAAGGGTTTTAGGGTGACCTTGATAATAGCTACCAGATACTGTCTCAGGCAGAGGCTTTTAAAACAACTATACAATGAAAGGGGTGTGGCCAGTTCTCCTAGCTCAGCTTTTCTCTGGTTTGTTTTTTTCAGCAGAGCAATAGAAAAGCTGCTGGACCCAGAAGCAGTTCCAGGTTGTTACTCTCTCTCTGACCTCTATCCTGTTAGAACTTGGGGTTGATTTTACCTTTTGTGCCAAAGGGTGTTTATTGGGGGGGATGTTTATGAGAATTGTTGCATGCATTTGGAACATTAAGTTGGGATGATCTGTTGGGTTTTCAGATACGATAGGTTATTCGATATTCTGTTTTCTGTTGTTTGTGTTTCATTCAGTAATCTTGTAAATAAATTCTGTTTTGTTTAAAACTAAGTGGTTTGGCCAGCCGATTCTCTCCTGGAATATCCATCTGCTTAAAACAATGAGCAAAGCTGGGGTTGGAGCTAACTTCTTGAAATGTTTTGAAGGGCTGTGGCCTGGTCCATAACAATTTCATAACTGAAGCACAAAAACAGCTGAATTCAGGCATAATTCACCAGGAATAAAGCTAGCCAGAGAGACAGAATGAGATTCTTCATCACACTTTGTGCTGCTTTGTTTTATTGGATTTTAAAAATAATGATTCCTTATAAAATCCTCAGAAATTCCAAATGGATGAATGTAAATATAATTGGATAACATGAGATTTGATCTTGTGAGTGAGCAAGAATAGGTTTTGTTGAGTCAACAATTTACATGGCATGGTATGAGAGGACATCAAGCTTGATCCTTATGGACTCAGGCTCGGACTCCATGTGGTCTGGCATCACAATGACATCGCTGCTCTCACACATGCTCAGTAGCTGTTCTTGGAGCAAAGGCATAATTAGCATTTTAGCTCACATCTCCCTCCAATTTGTTAACCCTTTTAACTATTATCAATTAACCATAAGTATTTAACATTCTGGAGCCAATTTCACTGAACTTTCCATCCATGGGCATAGCTCTTCTGTTAAAGAAACTAACTGTTTCTAACAGTATCCTCAGGTGTCTCCGAGGATGTATTGTCTGAGAGAGTGAGTTGGGGGGGGGGCGGGGGGGTGGTGGGCGGTGGAAGAGAATGACAGCTTTTCTGAGGTTGGTAGCATTTATGGACCTCAATCAGAAAGTGGAGATTCATCATAATTAGTGAGGGAATAGATTTCTCGATGAGTAACTTCTTCAAATAAAGATATAATTAACCCCATCAAGAATATTTTATTGAACTATAGTGTGTCTTTCCTCATTAAATAGTTGCTGAATTCTGGAATTCAAATAGTAAAATATCTGCAGCTTTCTTTTTCAAACAAAACACTTTGAAATTACACATTAAAAATCTCAATGCTTCAGGGTTTTGACACACGGTCATGGCAGGTATGTTTTTATTTTTTTTTAAATAGTATTGAGAAAATGTACCTAGCATTACCCTTTTGAAGAAGAGTTGCATTGGACTTGAAACATTAATTGATTAATTCACCTGACCTGCACGTCTTTGGATTGTGGGAGAAAACTGGAGCACCCAGATGAAACCCACACAGACATGGGGAGAATGTGCAAACTCCACACAGACAGTCACCCAAGGCTGGAATTGAACTTGGGCCCCTGGTGGTGTGAGGCAGCGGTGCTAACCACTGAGCCACCGTGTCACCTCTAATTCTGGCTCTCTCTCCATAAATGCTTTAGATCCTTAGACTTTCTCCAGCAGTTTTTGTTTTTATTTCAGATCTCCAACATTCTCAGTATTTTTCTTTTGCAATAACTTCATTATGCTTACAATATACACTTCTTCTAGACTAGACAGTGATTACCCTCACACTCACTATTTCACAAAACAGCCACACCACAACCCAGCCCGCCAAAGAACTCATTAGAAGATACTGATGGCAGATACACAACAGAAATAACATAGGGTCACCTATTTAACCTCACTTAATCTACTTGCTTGGCTGTTGTTATCATCATTAGAACTTTCGGATGCACAATCAAATGTCCACGGAATAGCCTAACCAACCTTTATGGTGAGTTGCCCAAAAATAGGCTGAAAACTGTTCTTATCTTTCTTTACTTTCTTTGTGCTAGTAAATGCATGAATGTTTCCTCGAAACACAAAATTACTCTGACATCTGCTGAATTCTATGTCTGTTATCACCTCCTGCTTAGCTTTGATATTTACTATTGGCAGACTCTACATATAGAAACTAATTGATTTCCTGTTCTGCCTCCCAGCAAGTTGCTGTGGAGTGTTGGTTTGGAGCATGGTGTGTGCCAAGTTAATTCAAATAATATACAGGCCTCAAGATGACTCATCCCTGAAGCAGTAATAATAGAATGGTACATTTCTAATTTGGAGAAATTGAAGACTGCAGATCGTGGAGAGTCAGAAACAAAAAGTGTGGCGTTGGAAAAGCATAGCAGGTCAGGCAGCAACCAAGGAGAAGGAGAGTTGATGTTCTGGGCATAAGCCCTTCATCAGGAATATGGAGGGTAAAGGGGACGGAGAGATAAATAGGTGTGTGGGGGTGGGGCTGGGGGAATGTGATAGATGGATGCAGGTGGAGAGTGCTTGTGATACAGGGATGGTGGAACTGAGAAGTGGCAAGGAAGATGAACAATTAAGACAGGTCAAGAGCGCAGTGGCAAGGTGAAGGGTTGGATCTGGGATGAGTTGGGGGTGGGGGTAGGGGAAATTTGGAAACTAGTGAAGTCGATGTTGGTGCATTGTGATTGAAGGGTCCCAAGGTGCAAGATGATGTATTCCTCCTCCAGTTGGCAGGTGGCTTTGAATTGGCAGTGGAGGAGGCCCAAGACGTGCATGTCCTTAGGGGAATGGGAGGGGGAGTTGGAGTGGTCGGCCACAGGGCAGTGGGGTTATTTGGTGCTTGTGTCCCAGATGTATTCCTCCTCCAGTTGGCAGGTGGCTTTGAATTGGCAGTGGAGGAGGCCCAAGACATGCATGTCCTTAGGGGAATGGGAGGGGGAGTTGGAGTGGTCGGCCACAGGGCAGTGGGGTTATTTGGTGCTTCTGTCCCAGAGATGTTCCAGGAAACGCTTTGTGAGTTGGCGTCCTGTCTACCCAGCATAGGGGAGACCACATGGAGAGCAACGGATGCAGAGATGAGGTGGGTAGATGTGCAGGAAAATCTTTGTCAGCTGTAAAAAGATTCTTTGGGGTCTTGGACAGAAGTGAGAGATAGGTGTGAGGACAAGTTTTACACCTCCTGCTGTGGCAAGAGAAGGTGCCAGGTGTGCAGGGTGGGTTAGTGGTGTGGGGGGTCGGGGGGGGGGAGCTGCGTGGAAGTTGCAGAGGGAATGGTCTCTGCAGAATGCAGATAGGGATGGGGAGGATAATATATCTCTGGTGGTAGAGTCTGATTATAAGTGGCAGAATTAGTGGAGGATAATGCACTGTATCCAGAGATTAGTGGAGTGGAAGGTGAGGACCAGGGGGTTCCATCCTTGTTGAAGTTGGGGAGGTGGTATTCAAGAGCAGAGGTGTGGGAAGTGGAGGAGATGCATTGGAGGTCATTGTTGATCATGTGAGAAGGGAAGTTGCAGTCCCTGAAATGGGAGGCCATCTTGGATGTCCTGGAGTGGAATTGCTCCTCCTGGGAGCAGATATGGCGGAGACAGAAGAATTGGGAGTAAAGGATCACATTTTTACAGAGGAGGGGTGGAATGAGGTGTAGTCAAGGTAGTTTTGGGAGTCGGTGGGTTTGAAATAGATCTCCGTGTTGAGTCAGTCGCTGGAGGTGGAGATGCAGAGGTCTAGGAAGGGGAGGGCCCTCCCCCCATACCCCAGTCCTCATCTTCCACTCCACAAATCTCTGCATACAATGCATTATCCTCCATCATTTCCGCCACCTACAATCAGACCCCACCACCAGAGATATATTTCCCGCCCCACCCCTATCAGCATTCAGCAAAGACCATTCCCTCCGTGACCCCCTTGTTAGGTATAAAACAAGAAGTATAAAACCTGCGCTAACACCTCCTCCCTCACCTCTGTCCAAGGCCCCAGAGGATCTTTTCAGATCCAACACGGACTTTCCTGCACATCCACACACCTCATCTATTGCATCCATTGCTCCACTCCTGTATATTGGAGAGACAGGACGCCAACTTGTGGAGCATTTCAGGGAATGCCTCCGAGATACATGCACCAAACAACCCCACCGCCCTGCGGCTGGCCAATTTAACTCCCCCTCCCATTCTGCCAAGGACATGCAAGTTCTCGGCCTCCTCCACCACCAAATCAAAGACACTCGCTAACTGGAAAAAAAAGGCCTCATCATCTGCCTTCAATCACACGGTATCAACATTGACTTCACAAGTTTCCAAATCTTCCCTCCCACATCTCATCCCAAATCCAACCCTCCAACTCGTACCTGTCCATCTTTCTTGCCACCTATCTATTCCACCCTCCCCACCGAACTATCACTATCACCGCCCCACCTGCATCCACCTATTGCCTTCTCACCTACCTTCCCCAGCCCCACATCCCAACCTCCTATTTATCTCTCATTCCCCTTCCCCCTCCACTTTTCTGATGAAGGACTGTTCGAAACATTGACTCTCCTGCTCCTCAGATGCTTCCTGACCTGTTGCGCTTCTCCAGGACCACACTTTTCGGATCTACATATTTCTAATTTGCCCATTTTGGATTTTAAAAAACATTCAGTTTTCATACTTGGGCACTAATCGCTTCTGCAATGCTGCTTCACTCCACAGCATTGGCAATCGTTGTTAGTAACTGGTGTCTGCTCTACACACTGCATTGGTTGATCATATGGTTCTTTCGGGGTCCTTGTCATGACCATGTGTCAGAACACTGAAATATTGTGGACATTTTTAATTTGTAATTACATTGTGTGCTGCAAATGTAAATTAAGTGGTACACTGGAGAGATAAGAAGATCAATAAATGTCACAGTTAGAATGCAGAGCAACCTCAAACAGCCCTTCTGGGGGGAGGGGGAGGGAGGAAAGTCAAATGAGCTGGATAGTGTTTTATGTTCCCCCTCATTTTCCCTTCAAGGTCCATGTACAGCAGTGACTTATATAACAAGAATTCAATGTGTCTGTATGTCAATTGGTGTGTTCACACCCCCAAGTGTGGTCACATAGCTTAGATGGAGCATTGACTGTGATCATTTGTGTCTACCAAGGTAATAAGGGCTGACAACTCAACAGCAAGCCATTCCCTATAGCATAAGTCCCAAACTGCAGATATGTTTTGTGGTTTTTTTCCCTTTGAAGAGTATGCAGCAAAAGAGTCAAAAAGTCAGTTGCAATTCTAATCCAAAGTGCTAGTGGTACTGAATCTTCTCCTCTGTGCAGGACTGGGTTTGAGTGCTATTGTGCTGTAAAATTAACAAAGACCTGCCCTCTCGTCATCTCTGTGGTGCAGAAAAGAGATTCCCCCACTCTGAATGTGAGAAACCAGCTAGCTAGCAGCGAGATTAAAAGGCACCAGGACAACACAAAGACTCTTTCACACTGTGAATTTAATTTTCGTGAGAACGAATGAAAATTACAAAATTTCAACCATTTACGAGACAAAGGATTGTCAACCACAAAGTACAACATAACTGATAATCTCCACTGTAATGGCTGCAACTTTCAAACATCCACTCCTTAAGAATAATTGAAAGATTAATCTGTATTCTTTTTCGCTCTTACCTTTTTGGACACACCTGTTACTTATAATGTATGTATATTTGTGTTGCATTACAAATTGTCTACTCTCATTTGCTAATTAATAAACACACACTTTATTAACTGAAGAAAGCTGGGTTAATTGGAAATGGAAACAGAAATTGCTGAAGAAACTCAGCAGGTTTGGCAGCATCTATGGGGAGAGAGCAGAGTTAATGTTTCATTTCCAGTGACTGATTGTAGTTGGGAAAAGGCCAGTATATACAGGTGGGGGGGATTGGGGAGGTAGGTGGAGAAAGAGCCGAAAGAGAAAGAAAACAGCAGTGAGGCAGTCAAAGGAAGGGGAAATGGTCAATCGGAGAAAATCAACAGCTAAGAATGGGTACAATGGGTTGGTTGTGGTAGCAACCCATGTGATGTCAGGCCCTTGTGTGTGGGGTTTGGAGAAGGAGACAAAAGAAGGTGCTCAGGCCTTAAAATAATTGAACTTAATATTGAACCCTGAGGTTGCAAGGTGTCCAAGTCGAAAAGGTTTTCTTCTAGCTTGGGCTGAGCTTCACCAAAGCACTGTTGCACTGTAGCAAGTCTGAGCCAAAGATATTGGTCAGGACACATGGTGGTTTGTTGAAATGACAGGCAACTGGAAGCTCAGGATCATTTTGCAGACAGAATGTGAGTGTTCTACAAAGCAGTCACCCAATCTGTACTTTATCTCCTCATTGGAGAGGAGACCCCATTGTGAGCAGCAAATACAGTAGACTAGATTGACGTAAATTGCTGCCTCACCTGAAAGGTGTGTCTGGGCCTTGGGTAGTGGGGAGGGTGGAAGTAAATGGGCCAACATTAGGCCTTCGGTTATTGCATGGGAAGGTGCCTTGGGTGTGGAATAGAGTCTTTCCAGGAAACTGAGTGTGAGGTAACTGTGGAATTGAGTCAATGTATTTTGGATATTGGTGGATTAATTGGTTCCTTTTAAAACAATTCATGTGATCTGGGAGAAAGGTTTCCACAAGGAAAGGATTTTTTTAAGGAGGCCAGTTCATTCCTCCACACTGTGGTACTAAATATGTAGAACTATAATGAATTAGTGAAGATCACCCAGAAAATGATTGTTGCATTCTGCACCAGAATTACATGTATTTCAAAGATCTCATGTGCTAAGTTTGGTTTTCTTCTTTTAAGACTGATCTGTAATGCTTCACTCATTCACCTTCTCTAGACTCAGGTCTCCTTTGAACTGTAATAAATCTGATAAAGACTGATCAACATTACCCACAATATTCAGTATGATTTGATTTCTGTATTTATGTTATTGTAGTCCTATATATCCTGTAGGAGAAAGTGAGGACTGCAGATGCTGGAGATTAGAGTTGAAAATGTGTTGCTGGAAAAGCGCAGCAGGTCAGGCAGCATCCAAGGAGCAGGAGAATCGACGTTTCAGGCATGAGCCCTTCTTCAGGAATGAGGCTCATTCCTGAAGAAGGGCTCATGCCAGAAACGTCGATTCTCCTGCTCCTTGGATGCTGCCTGACCTGCTATCTATCCTGTAGTCTGTTAGGCACTGTTAATTCTGTTGTTTTCCTAGCTGTGTCTTGTGATATTCACGGTAAATCAGAGTCAAAGTTTCACCTTTCTACCAGGGATTTTAGTTTTAACTTGTGATCTCCAATACCTGTTCACTCACTGGCTGAACTCTGACGCAGGACTATTCCGCAGACCACTTCCTCTTGTGGCAACTTTTACCTTTGTCTTGGATTTGTACATTTGTATGTTCAGGCACTACCTAAGGTCCCAGACACACCTTCTACATGAGGTAGTGATTTACCTGCACTTCTCTAAATCTATGACATGGAGATGTTGATGTTGGACTGGGATGAACAAAGTTAAAAATCACACTTCTGATGAAGGAGCAGCACTCCAAAAGCTAGAACTTCCAAATAACCTGATGTGTGATTTTTAACTCTCTAAATTGAGTCCACAGTACTGGAATCGATCCCAAGTCCCTGGCGCTGTGAGGCAGCAGTACTAACCACTGAGCCACTGCACCACACCACTTCACATCATGTGGCTTGCAGTCCTCAGCAAATAGCAGAATCTTTTTCCATAAAGTCTTCTGGGTTAACAGAGTGCTATCAGCCCTACCTCATATTTCTATATGTTGCCATCAAGAAAGAGGCATAGAGTCATAGAGATGTATAGCACGGGAACAGACCCTTTGGTCCAACATGTCCATGCCAACCAGATATCCCAACCCAATCTAAGTCGCACCTGCCAGCACCCAGCCCAAAGCCCTCCAAACCATTCCTATTCATGTACCCATCCAGATGCCTTTTAAACATTGCAATTGTATTAGCTTCCACCACTTTGCCTGGCAGCTCATTCCATACACGTACCACCCTCTGCATGAAAAGGTTGCCTCTTAGGTCTCTTCTATATTTTTTTCCCTCTCACCCTAAACCTATGCCCTCCAGATCTGGACTGCCCCACCCCAGGAAAGAGCTTTGTCCATTTATCCTATCCATGCCCTCATGATTTTATAAACCTCGAATAGGTCTCTCAGCCTCTGATGCTCCTGAGAAAACAGCCCCAGCCTATTCAACCTCTCCCTATAGCACAAATCCTTCGACTCTGGCAACATCCTTGTAAATCCTTTCTGAACCCTTTCAAGTTTTGCAATATCTTTCCGATTGGAAGGAGACCAGAATTGCATGCAACATTCCAACAGTGGTCTAACCAATGTCCTGTATAGCCGCAACATGACCTCTCAATCCCTGTATTCAATACTCTGATTAATAAAAGAAAGTATAACAAACGCCTTCTTCACTATCCTACCTATCTGCGACTCCACTTTCAAGGAGCTATGAACCAGCACTCTAATGTCTCTTTGTTCAGCAACACTTCCTGGGACCTTACCATTAAGTGTATAAGTCCTGTTAAGACTTGCTTTCCCAAAATGCAGCCCCTCACATTTATTTAAATTAAACTCCATCTGCCATTTCTCAGCTCATGGCCCATCTGATCAAGATTCTGTTGTAATCTGAAGTAACTTTCTTCGCTGTCCACTTTTGGTGTCATACGCAAACTTACCAACTGTACCTCTTATGCTCACATCCAAATCTGTCTTTGAAGTGTGTGGAATTTGTCAGAACTGGCATGGTCCAGTGTGTGAATAGGAGTCAAGGCTGATAGGAGTCCTTGGGACTAAACCAGATATAGTTTATTGCATCTCTGCAACTATTTATGAATTAAAAGAATAAACTCTACCACTATCACAAAGAGTGGTAGGATAACTTCACCTCAGGTCTGTCTCTCACAACTCCGACTGTGCTCTCCTCCAAGTCTTCGTGACATCACAGCACATGGTACTTATCACTCTAATTCAAATATTAATCTTTTCAGACATTTTCAGATCCATATATAATCATTTCAAACAATTACTCCTCCAAATTTATTGACTTTTTTTTCATTTTTACCTCAATTATTTTCCTCAGAGTCAATGATTACATGTGTAAAAATGGCAATTGGAATATATCCAAACACACTTCTCACCTTAGCTTGTTGGATAGCTCACTTGATGAGCTCACTTGATTTACTTTAGCTTGTTGGATAGATCACATGATTTTCTTGACATTGGACAGAGGTCAAATGCTTATCTATGTGATATTTCAAATAAGTTCAAATATAGTAGAATAAAGAGAATCTCCTCAATAAAAGTAGTAACCTTAATGCTCAACAGCATTATGATTGCTGAATTCCTACAATTACCATATTGGGGTTATAACAAACAGCTATATAAATATTGTACTGACAAGTGTAGGTCAGAGGCTGGGAATTCTTTTGTGAATGACTCACTTCCTAACTCATCAAAGACTGCCCCACCTGAATCACAGACAAGTCATTTGTTCCTTCAGATCTTTTCAAGGTCTCCAAATGAGTAAATCACCTGGAGCCATTCTCTCTGTAAGACTGCAAATTTTTCCTTTGCCAATAATAATCTAGTTCCCCCTGAATGCATCAATAGAATAAATTGCCTCCACCAAACACTCAGGCAGTACATTCCCAATCTTAACCACTGCCATGTGAAAAGATTCATCCTTTTCTCTCTATTGCTTTTCTTTTTGTCAGTGTCAGTACCTCTGTGTTATCAGTCCATCTACAAATGACAGCACTTTTTCTCCATCTAATCTGTCCAGATCCCTCATGATTTTGAATGCCTCTAAGCAATTTCCTCTCAATTGTTTCTTCAAGATGAGTTCCAAATGTTGAATCTATCTACGCAACTCAAGTTCTCGTTTAGAATAAGGAGTTAATAGCTGTTATTGCTCAAAGCTAGAATGTATCATCAGTGATGACAAATAATGCCAAATCATATGGAACTGGGACTTGAGAGGAGGAGGCTCTAAAGAGGTCCAACTGGGCTATATCTTTATAAATAGTGGTAATTGTTAAGAAATGTGTTTTGGTTTGCACTGGCATAGTTGCCAATACTCAGTAACTGACCACATGTATGTACAAATTCAGAAAATGCTGGAGAAACTGAGTTCACTCATCTCAGCTCCAGAACATTTCTACAGGAGTTCCTCAGGGTAGTGTTCTCGGCTCAACCATCTTCAGCTGCTTCATCAATGACCTTCCCTCCATCATAATGTCTGAAATGAGGATGTTCATCAATGATTGCACAACGTTCAGACCATGCTTGGACTCCGTAAATACTGAAGCAGTGTGTGACCAAATGCAACAAGACCTTGACAATATCCAGGCTTAGGCTGACAAATGGCGTATAACATTCATGCCACACATATGCCAGGTACGATTGTCACCAATAAGATACAATCTAACCACTGCCGCTTGACATTCAATGGTGTTACCGTCATTGAATCCCCCACTATCAACATCCTGGGGGTTATCATTGATCAGACACTCAACCGGATTCACCACTTAAACACAGTGGCAACAAGAGCACATCAGAGGCGAGGAATACTGTGGCGAGTAACTCACCTCCTGACTCCCAAAAGCCCATCCACCATCTACAAGGCACAAGTCAGGAGAGTGATGGAATACTCCCCACTTGCCTGGATGAGTGCAGCCCCAACAACACTCAGGACAAAGCAGTCCCCTTGACTGGTACTGCATCTACATGTGTTCAATCCTTCCATCACCAATGCGCAGTAGCAGCAGTGTGTACTATCTACAAGATGCACTGCAGAAATTCACCAAAGATCCTCAGACAGCACCTTCCAAACCCACAAAGGTGAAAACACTTCTGTCTAGAAGGACAAATGCAGCAGAAATATGGGAACACCACCACTTTATCATTCCCCTCTAAGCCACTTCCCATTCTGACTTGGAAATGTGTTGCTGTTCCTTCACTGTCAGTAGGTCAAAATACCAGAATTCCCTCCCTAAGGATATTGTGGATCAGCAGGTGGTCAAGAAGGCAGCTCATCATTACCTTCTCAAGGGACACTAGGGATGGGCAATAAATGCTGGCCAACCAGTGATGCCCACATCCCACAAAAAATAAATAAACACAGTGGGTCTGGCATCAACTGTGGAGAGAGTTAACATTTCAAATCCAATATGACTCTTTATTATGAGCGAGAGAAGCAATGTCTTAATGGTGTTATCACTGGCTTATCCAGAAATTTAACCTGGGAACCAGTGTTCAAATCCAACCACAGCAGATGATGGAGTTTAAATTAAATTAAAATTATTAAGAATCTACTGATGACCATCTGGTTCACTAATGTCTTTCAGGGAAAGAAATTTGTCATCCTTACCTGGCCTACATGTAAGTCCAGACCCAATGCAATGTGGTTAACTCTCAATTGCCTTCTGAAATGGCCTAGCAAACCACTCAGATATATCAGTCACGAGAAAGTCTCAACAAAGAAATGAAACTATACAGACCATTTGGTGTCAACCTATGTATCAGAAAAGGTAACAGCAGAAACAATCCTACTGATCCTGCAAAGTTCTCGTGGATAACATCTGGAGGCTAGTGCCAAAATTAGGAGAGCTTTTCCACAGACTGGTCAGGCAACAGCCTGACATTTTCATATTCACCGAATCATACCTTACAGTAGATGTCCCAGGCACCACCATCACCATCCCTGGATATGTCCTGTTCTAGGGGGGGGGATGGACAGCATAGTGGTATACACTCAGGATGAAATTGCCATGGGAGTCCTCAACACTGACTCCGGACCGTATGAAGTCTCATGGGTTCAGGTTAAACATGAACAAGGAATTCTCCTGATAGTTAACTTGTATTGTCCTCCCTCCATGTTGAACAACACTTAGAGAAAGCACTGAGGGTGGCAATAGCACAAAATGTATACTGGCTGGGAGATTTCAATATCTATCACTAAGTGTGGCTAGGCAGCAGTACTATTGATTGAGGTGGTAAGGTCCTCAAGGACATAGCTGCGAGACTGGGTGAGTGAACCAACAAGAGGGAAAAACTCTTGACCTCACCCTTATCAATCTGCCGGCTGCAGATGCATTGATCCATGACAATATTGATAAGAGTGACCACTGCAAAGTCCTTGTCGAGACAAAGTGTGAGAATACCTTTCATCTTGTTCTGTGGCACTACCATTGTGCTAAACGGGGGTGACTTTAAACCGATCTAGCAACTCAAGACTGGGCATCCATGAGGCATTGTGGGCCATCAGCAGCAGGTGAATTGTATTCCAGCACAATGGTTGTAGTTGTTGGAGGTCAGTCATCTCAGCTCCAGGACACTTTGGCAGAAGTTCCCCAGGGTAGTGCCTGCTTCATGTCTTCATCAGTGATCTCCATCATAAGGCCATTTGTAAGGATTTTCACCAACAATTGCACAATATTCATCACCATTTGCCATTCCTCAAAGACTGAAACAATCCATATTCAAATACGACAGAAACTGAACAATATTTACGATTGAGCTGACAAGTGCCAAGTAACATTCATGCCACACAAATGTCAGGTAATGGCCATCCCCAATAAAAGACAATCTAACTTCTGGCCTTGACATTCAATGGTGTTACAATCATTGACTTCCCCCACTATTAATATCCTGGGCATTACTATTGACCAAAAACTGAAATGGACTAACTATATAATCATAGTGGCTACAAGATCAGGTCAGAGACTAGTAATACTGCAGTGATTAACTCACCTCAGACTCCCCAAAGCCTATCCACCATCTACAATTACAAGTCAAATTGTGATGGAATAAAACCCCAAAAAAACCAAAGAACTAACAATGTTGGAAATCAGAAAAAAAATCAGAAATTAATGGAAAAGCTCAGCAGATGTGGCAACATCTATGGAGAGAAATCAGAGTTAGCATTTCATATCCAGTGATTCTTCTTCAGAATTGGAATACTTCCCACTTGCCTAGAAGGGTCATGCTGTAGCAATCTTCAAGAAGCTTGACACCGTCTAGGCCAAAGCAGCCTGCTTGATTGGCACCATATCTACAAGCATCCATTCCCTTCACCACCAATGCTCAGAAGTGTCAGTACATTCTATTTACAAGATGCACTGCAGAAATTCACCAAAGGTCCTTAGACTGCACCTTCCAAACGAACAGCTATTTCCTTGTAGAAAGACAAGAGCAGCCAATACATGGGGACACCACCACCTGCAGGATCCCCTCTAAGCTTTCATCATTTTGTTTTGGAAATATATTACTATTCCTTCACTGTAGCTGGGTCAAAATCCTGGAATTACATCTGTAAGGCTATTGATGGTCAACCTACAGTATGTGGACAGAGCAGTTCAATAAGGCAGCTCACCACCATCTTCCCAACAACAACTAGGGACAGGCAATAAATGCTGATCAACCAGCAATGCCACATCCCATCAATGAGCAAAAAAAGCTGGAATTTTTTTTTTGTGCTGTTGCCAAAGGGAGAGGAGGACCAAGTGGAACAGTTTATAAGGATATCAGAGGGAAAAACAGATGCAGTGATAATGATGGTAAAGAACACATCTAGAACTCGGTTGTGATATTTAAACATAATGGTAAGTGGCTTGCACATCTTTAATGCAGTTTCCCAGCTAACGTTGATGAAGGCATGGAAGTGAAAAGGCATTGGTCTGTCACAACACATTTGATAAAAAATACACAGCAATAATCAAAGCAATTAAATCTTCTTATGTTTAAGAACAGCCAACCAGAAGTGAACAGGGTGATGGAAAATAGTCGTATCTCTTCTTGACCCACTAGACAACATGGATGGCCCTGGGAAATCCATGCACTGGATGAATTGGTGCAGCCACTTCAATCACTACTGGACCACATCAAGTTCAGATGCCTGACAATGATCAGGTTAGTGTACTGTTGTGTGCAGTTGACAGCAATGCTGACACCATTCTGATTAGGCAGGGACTGAAGAAGAAACTGCCAAATGTGAAGAAATCATGAAGGAATTTGATTCTTAGTTTAATTTGCTGTAAAATCCTATAGTAGACCAGTTGAAATATAATTGGCAGGAGCCAGGGGAGCTAATGATTTCTTTCTAAATGACCTGCATAACCTCATTAATAATTGTCAACTTAGAACATTGACAGATGAGCTCATAAAAGACTGTATTATGTAGAGGGTTACAGTGTTAAGCTTGATCAAAATTGTCTTCTAGAGAGATCTTTATTGCAGCCAAATCAGTGCATTTCACCAGATGCACTGAATATCATAAGTAAAACAAAAAAAAATAAGGATGTTGAAGCCCTGGAAAGAGTTTGATGGAGATTTACTAGAACATTACCAGGAAAAGGGGATTTTAGATATGAGGAAAGATTAGAGACATTGGGTTTATTTTCCTTGCAGCAGAGAAGATTAAGTGGTGACCTTATTGAAGTGTTCAAAATTATGAACAATTTTGACAGGGCAAAGAGGATGTTTTGTTTCCACTAGTTGGTATGTCAGTAACTAGAGGGTTGCAACTTCAAGATTGTCAGTAAGAGAGCAAGGATTGAGATGAAAAGAACCTTTTTTCACTCAGAGAGTTGTTAGGATTTGGAATATGCTGCCTGGGACATTGCTTGGAGCAAATACCATGGGAGGTTGAAAAAAAAACTGGATGTGTATTTGAAAATGATGAATTTAGAGGAAGCTGTAGAATGGCATTAGCAGGATAGCTTTTTCCAGAGCAGGTACAGACATGATGGGTCAAGTGGCCTCCTTCTGTACTGTAAGCTTCTGTAATTCTATGATTTGTTTTCATAGGGGACCGGGAAGTTTCCTGAGGTCAGACTACTGACTCTAGTTTAGAGCAGTTCATCAATCAGGGGGCTGCGAATGTACCAGGAAGAGAAAATAGCCAGTGGGAAGGTAATGCAGTCATTGCCATTGCATTGTCATGGACAAGAGGAAGAGGTGAACTCTTGCAGCGGAGGACACTTCGAAATTTTTTTCTTATTTTCCTTTCTTTTTCAAAATAAGCCCTGGTCTGTTTCCCCCAATTTTGAAATGATACTCAATGAAGGGCTGAATCTACATTTTTTAGCAAAGTCTGAGTTGTACGAAATTTTTTAAGGGATTTTCACCATTAGGCTTAATGGGTTTTCTCACTCTATCTTGCCAAATGTGACGCATTAACAACCTACCTCGCCCATTCCATCCCATCTGTTCGTTTCCAGTCCCATCTTATCACATACAGTTCCCAGAACTACTCAAAATTCAGCAGATGTCTGCCATAATACAGACATCTCTTGGGCCTGCACCATCTTTAAAATGCTATCAGCACACCTGGACAAGTATTGTCAAACTAACAAAGTATTGGAACAGCAGCCACAATGTAATGTCACTCGTGGCACATTGGCGACATAGCCTAAGGCCCCTCACACATACAGCCATTTCTTTCTCACCCTAGTTGTCTGCTTTACCACCCGACCACACATTTTATCTAGGCGAAAGTGAGGACTGCAGATGCTGGAGATCAGAGTAAAGAGTGGTACTGGAAAAGCACAGCAGGTCAGGCAGTACCCGAGGAGCAGGAAAATCAATGTTTCGGGCAAAAGCCCTTCATCAGGCTCTTTTCTGTCTAGCTACATGCCATGCAAACACCTTCTAAGTCAGTGCTCCCTGTCCCCTGTGTCTCCGATAGATCTTTTTCGCAGCAGAGAGCGGCAGGAGCTGGGCAGAAGTTCAGACGGAGCGCAAAGCCGGTCAGGAAGGTAAGTGATTACTATATAAAGAACTTACCTCGACACCAACGGTCTTTTCGCAGCAGAGAGCGGCGGGAGCTGGGCGGAAGTTCAGACGGAG
>NC_057729.1:22720100-22734980 GCF_004010195.1 Chiloscyllium plagiosum | reverse complement strand
CTGGGACCAGTGTTTCCATCTGCCCTTTCCTTTCATGTCGACACAGGCGCAAGTGTCGCTGGTGAGGATGATTTTGTGCGGCCCCAGCCACCGGGGGGCGAAGCCGGGCTGGTCGGGGGCGGCCCTGACCAGGACTTTGTCCCCAACGCCGGGAAGGGGTTGGGCGGGCAGATGCGGTTGCAGTTTTGTCTGGTCCCTAATGTCCTGCTGGTCACGCGCAGTTTGTCTGAGGGCCCGCAGCTGCCCGTCCAGCTACCTGATATAACCCGTCATCCTGTCCCTCAGGGGGGCCATGTCTTCCCCCCCGACCATGACCATGACCCTTTGCGATCGCCGCTTTGAGGGTCCAGTTCATGCGCTCGATCATCCCGGAGTTCTGGGGATGGAACGGGACGTGGAAGTGCTGTCTGATGCCTAGGAGGCGGCAGGCCAGTTTCATTGCACGCCCGGTGAAGTGTGTGCCATGGTCCGAGTCAATCTGGAGGGGGACCCCCCAGCGCGGGAAGATGTCGAAGGCCAGCACTCTGGCCACAGTGGCGGATGTACAGTCCCGTGTAGGGAAGGCTTCTACCCAGCGCGTGAAATGGTCAACGATCACCAGGCAATACTTCTTGCCACGGCTGGAGGGTAGGGGGGCCTGTGAAATCAACCTGGAGGTTCTCCCAGGGCCCCTTGGGCCGGGGCTGGTGCGCCAGGGGAATGCGCAGGGGCCGCCCCGGGCTGTGCTGGGCGCAGACAATGCATCAGCGGCAGTGTTTGGCCATGTCGCGGCTGAGGCCGGGCCACCACCAGTCGGTCTGGAGCCGAGCAAGCGTTCCGTCGTGGCCCGCGTGGTCTGGCTCGTGGTGTAGTTGCATCAAGGTCGTTCTGATGGCCGCAGGGGCCACGACCCTGCCGCCGTGCCGCCACACTCCATCGGGGTCGCGGGATGCGCCCTTTGCCAACCAGTCCTCTACCTCTCCGGGCTGTGCGCAATTCTGGACGTCCAGGGCGTTCACGTCCCGGACCTCAGTAGCGGGTGCTGCATACGCGGGCGGTAGCGCCGTGCCCGTGGCGGCCTTGGCGGCCAGGTCGGCCCAATGATTCCCTAGCTGTTCAGCGGTGGTGGCCTGCTGGTGTGCTTTGATTTTCACCACCGCGGCGAGCAGGGGGAGGCGTGCGGCCGCCACCAGGTCGCGGACCGTATTTTCGTGTTTAATCTGGCCACCGCCGGCCGTAATAAAGCCCCGGCGGCTCCACACTGCCATGTAATCATGGACTACCCCGAAAGCGTACTGGCTGTCGGTAAAGATGTTGCCTGCTGCCAGGCGGAGTGCGGCGGTGAGGGCGACCAGCTCCGCAACCTGGGCGGAGGTGTCGCCCCCCCATTGTTCCCTGTGCTCGGGTGGTCCCGGTATGGTCGACCACCACCCATCCCGTTTGGTAGGACCCCTCGACAAGCCTACGTGAGCTGTCCACATACAAGGTCAGGTCGGGATCAGGGACTGGGCTGTCGGCCACGCAGTCCCCCTCCCAATCGATGGCGGCCTGGCAATGGTGGGGTTCCCCTACCGCGATAATCCCGTCGGCGGGGTTTGGCCCAGTCCCCCTAACGATCTGAATGGACTGGTCCTGGGGGAGGAAAACTGCCTTCCAAGTTGCCCTGCGGGCATCCGAGACCTTCCAGAGGCGGCCCGTATTCAGGAGTTCGACTATCATGTGTCTAGTGTGTAAAATTATCTGGCCGGACATGGTGACCGGCTCAGACATCCGGACCGCCCATGCGGCGCAATCCAGCACCGCCACGCAGCGGTGCATGCCCTTCACGACCGGGGACTCCTTTGTGGAGTAGTAACCCACTGGTCTCATGTGGTCGCCTGAGGTTTGGGTGACAACAGCGCTGTAAAACCCCCCTTCGAGGCCGTAAAAGATGTGGAAGGGCTTTGATAGGTCAGGGAGGCGCAGGGCCGGGGCGCTGAGGAGATGGGACTTTAACTTAGAATAAGCGTCGTCCTGTTCGGGTCCCCATACCACCCTCTCCGCTCCTGGCCTTCCCCCCTTCACTAGGCGCTGAATGCGTTCGGCCATAGTGGCGAAATGTGCAATGAAAGAGTGGCAGTAGTTAAAAAGCCCCAAGAAGCGGCGGATTCCCCTGACTGTGTCTGGCCGCGGCATGTCGGCGATGGCCGACTTACGGTCGGGGGGTAGGGTCTTGCTTCCCTGGCTGATGTCGTGTCCCAGGTACCGGACTTTAGCCAGTCCGACCTGGGCCTTCGTGGAGCTTATTTTGAATCCTGCCCGTGGACGCGATCAAAAGGTCGTCTACATACTATAGGAGGGTGCTCGAGAAGTGGGAGAGGTCGCACCCCTCCAGGGTCCGGCTCATGACCCTGTGGAAAATGTTAGGGCTGTTGTGGAAGCCCTGCGGCAGGCGGGTCCATGTATACTGTCTGTCCCGCAGCGTGAAGGCAAACTTGTCCTGTGAGTCACGGTGCAGGGGAATGGACCAAAAGCCATTCGCCACGTCCAGGACCGTAAAGATCCAGCGTGAGGGTTCGAGGCCGTTGAAGATGGTGATCGGGCTGGCTACGATAGGGTGCTCTCTGGGGGTGACCCTTCTGAGTGCCGTGTAGTCGATGGTGAGCCTGTAGCTCCCATCCGGCTTCCGGACTGGCCGTATAGGGGAGTTGGTGGTGGACACCGTGGGGCGCAGGACGCCGTGTCGGGTGAGCTCGGCAACGATTGCCTCAGTGGCGCGCAGCGCCTCAGGTTTAATCGGGTATTGTCGGTGAGGGGCGTGTATGGGACCGGGTAAACGCTCAGGAGGGGAGCGGAGTGAGGGGCGTGTATGGGACCGGGTAAACGCTCAGGAGGGGAGCGGACGAGGCTGCAGTCCTGCTTGCTCGTGGCCCACACCTCCGGGACTAGTTGGCAGACGGCCCCGAATGCACCGTCCTTGGCCCAGTCCCGGGCGATGGGCACACTGGGGGCAAGCGCAGCGACGGATTTAGTGGGCACCCATCTACCCTCGTGGGCACTCTTGTGAAATTTGCGGAATGTCCACAGGAGGCGGCGGTGGAACGCGTCCACCACCGCCCCCAGCTCACCCAGAAGATCGATACCCATAATTGTCCCCTCCGAGTTTGGGCAAACCCAGAAATGCATGGGCAGTAAAATGTTGTCTACCTCTAGGAGGACGGCCTCGTTTCGGCGTGCAATAACCGAGCTTCCCCTAACCCCTTTAATAGAAATGGAGTGGTGGGTTGAGGGAAGGTCGAGGTCGGTGAGGGAGACCGACGCCCCCGTAGCAATCAAAATCTTGCATCGGCGGCCCCCTAACAATGCGGAAACCCAGATACGGGGGTCGGCTCCCGGGACGGGGGCCGACGCTACTCAGTCTTTGCGTCGGGCGAGCAGCTGAAAAAGCTCGAGCAGCTGGTCCTGACTGAGTTGATCCCAGTCAGGGATGGTGGGTTTCGGGCTTGGGCTGTGGGGTTTGTGGGGTTTGTGGGGTTTGTGGGGGCTGGGGTCGCTGTTGACCCCTTGTCTGGGGCCACCCTGGTCGTGGGGGCGTGAGGACTGCGGCTGTGAAGGTGGCTGGCCCCCCCCTTCGGACCCGGACCCCAGGGGCGTCGGAAAGAGAGCGGGCATTGGGCTTTGCGGTGCCCTGTCCGTTTGCAGCGGAAGCAAAAGTCCGGTTCATCCGTCGAAACTGCCGCAACGGCGGGCGCCCCTCGGTTGTCAAGGGACATGGCCTAGTTCTCAAGCTCCGCAAAGGTGACATAGGACACCAGGCCCATCCGTAGGACTGCCTGGTGTGCAGGGCTCAGGCCGTCTTTGTATAATTTGACGAATGCGGGGTTCTGCCTATCAGCGTCGGGAACCCTGCTGTGTGCTCGGAATGCCTCAAACTTGCGGACCCCATATTCCTGGGCGCCCTCCCCAGGTTTCTGAGTGATACCCACAATGGCGTCCAGTCGACCGGTGTATGGGCGAGCGCCTCGCTGACATCAGCCTTGAAGTCGGCGAGGGCAACCTCCTGTTCGCGACGGATGTCGCTGAGGTCAGCGCACCAGGACCCATTCTGGTGCGCGGGCTGGAGTCTGGACCACAGGTTCTCCGGGAGTTTGGTCCGGACCAGGCCGGCCACGTCCCTATTGTGAAGGTTGTGGCAGATCTGCATCTCCCTAAGCCTCTGCCAAAATTCAGCGTTATTGTGCCGAGGCTTAAGGGCAGGGAGCCTGTCCAGAAGTTTTATGGTGTCGCCTGGGGTCAGGGAGACGTAGGTCATCTTAAGGCAGGGGTTATGGGCAAGGGTCGTGGCCCGTCCCCTCTCCCCTCCCCCGGGGGTATATTCAACTTTCATCGGGGCTGCATGGGCGTAGCCTGTGCGCGATTCCCGGGGGACCGGGTTGTCCGTGAGCCCCTCCCAGTCCCAGGTGGGGGACGGCGGGGCGCTGGGCACATCGGATAAGGTCAGTAAAACCGAACGGGTAGCAAGCGCCTGGGCTTCTAGGTGCTCTGTGGCCTGCTTTTTCTTGTCTTGGACATAAAGCTGAACCTTGCCAGCAAGCCTAATGTGTGCCTGTAGCACCAGGACGCAAGCTTTCTTCTGGTGGGCCCACCACTCGCGCTGTACATCCAGCGGGTCAGCGGGTCGCCAGCCTGAGCGAAGCATAGCCTTAATAACTTTTTTATTCTCGTTGGCTATAAAACGGGTAAGGGAACCCTCCGGCCCCCAATCTAGGTCTTCAGCCGCATTTCCACCCATGGTAGGGGCGCCGCGGGTGTAACTTGACAGAAACTAAACTAAAGTAAAGCTAGGAGGCGTGCTAAGGGATGTCGCTGGCACTAGCTTATTAATCTCCCAGTCAGAGAGCCCACTCCCTGTAAGTCGAATCCTAGCCCCGCGGGTCAACCTGGGCAGGGGTGGGGATAGTTACAGACGGGGCGTGTGTCAAATCCTGAGCGCGCGACCCCGGGTTTCCATGAGACTCTCTCTCACCGCCTGACGTTCAGCGGCCGTGTGTACCCCACGAACACTGGGCGTGAACCAGGGGCCCGAGTGCAAGGGGGGGCGTGAACTCAGACCTAACCGTGCCTGATCCTGCAGTGGCCAACACCTCAGGACCGCGAAGTCAATGGGCAGAGTGCGTAACCATCACTTGGCCCAGAGGGTCCGCGTCTCGGGCTGGTTTGGAGGACTTCCCTTCTTGTAGCGCGCATAGACCTCCCAGCCTCTACCGCGTACGCAAGGAAGGCGCTAAAACCGGGCTCAACGTACAATGGGGTCCCCTATCTCCCACTGCAGAGGTCAACCAGGAAGGCTTGTTTGGTTGGTTTTTAAACAGGGGGGGTCAATCTGTCAGGGTCTCGTACCTAAAGTCGTCGGTCCAAGGATAGTCCGTCAGTCACAGTAGCACATTAACAATAAACGACAATAATAATAATCACGCACACGTTTAATAGTGTTCCGCGACCCCAATCGCCCACCTGCGAAGGATCACTCACACACACACACACACACACACACTTTAAAAAAGTACTCTACCGTTACACGACTGCCGGACTCACTCTGTTCACAGGTTCAGGTAACGGCCGGCAGTGAAGTCCCTTGCGGGGCACTGGGAGACTTTACGCGAGAAGTAAAAGAGTAAAGATACTCACCCAGTGCTGTCGCAGGGATCCAGCAGCCGTCGTCATCCCGGACGAGCCCCCAATTGTTAGCATGGATGAAATGATATTAGTCCGAGCCCAGAGTGCGGTTCAACAATCGGTAATGTTTATTGATACAGTAACACTGGCGGAGACCAACCGAGGTCCAAATCTTGGCTGTTCTGCTGTTCCCGCGGGCTGCTACACATTATATACCTTTCTTTGTCAGGATGTGAAGATTTTGAGTATGAATGGGATGATAGTTCCCCATCATCACTGGAGTAGGTGCAAATGGTGGGTTTCCTGCCGTCCCAGGAGAGTTGCAGTTTACACACAATAGGGTGCTAATTGGATTATGTAAATGGATCCAGGTACTATCTGCTTGTCTCTCTCTGTGAGGGTTGGGGGCTAGCACCCCCCTTTGTTCCCTTGGGGTGCTGGTGTGTATTAGTCTGTTCGTTCCTGTCTGGTGGATTCCTGTCCTTTGTGTCAGGATGGTTCTGTATTGATGAATATGGGTGTGTTTCAGTCAGTCTCTTGATTTGATTAGGAGATGGGTTTCCATATTAATTAGCTCTGGAGTTTCGGTCTATGAGTCATGGTTAGTGCTTGGCCTAGTGTGGATTTGATCTGTCCTCTGGCTCCCATCTCCTGGTCATGTGGGCGGACTGGCAGCTGCTGAGTTCTGTGGGTTTAAGCTGTGGCTGCTGTTTAAAACACAAAATGAATTCCTATAGTTTTACCGATGTAGGCATAGTCCCGTGGCAAATGCGGTGCGGCTCTGATGCCCGCTTGCAATGACCAACAATTATGTTACATTCCAATTGAACTGCATTGAGCTCTCACCCACTGGAAGCAGCTGTCAGTGGGATCCTGCCTGGTTTGTAGTGCCTATTCATTTGAGCTCTGTCATGGGCAAGGAGACTCCTCCGCAATGTCCTCCTTCTCCTTCTCAGAAGATTGTTCCCTTCCATCAGTTCCTCAGCAGCTATCAGATTGCCTTGTCTGCTCCAATTGTGCACAGCATTGCATTTTAGGAAGACGTGCGTACACACTGTCCGGACTTTACTGGAAGGCCACATGGACTAGTCCTATCACCAGGTCCATGCTCCACCAAGGCAAAGTTCGAGGGATGGGTGGTATTACATTATATCTATGCTCCGCAGAATTAGGGGGTTGCACTTGGAGGAATGAGGCATGGTCATAGTGACTACCATTTTTCTCCCAAGTAACCAGCCTTGTAAGACATCTAGACCCTCAAACACTCCAGGTCCATGAGAGTGCTCCAGGGTGTTAGGGTCACAACAGATGCCGAGGTAGCAGGCACACACCTCACCAAAGTGGGAACTGTAGTCATGGATCAGCTGAACATTAATTGAATGGAACCTATTTCTACTGATGAATTCTGCAGCATTGCAATGCTGCCCTCTCAGTACCATGTGGCACCCTGCACCTGGGGGCATGCTAGCTATGTTCCTGAATTCTTCTGTCCAGGTTGCAGTCAGACTTTGTTATCGGGGAGCAATATGAACCAGTGCAATCCTGGACAGATGGCCACTGTCCTGACACATTTGTGGGTGAACAACTGAGAGATCCCACACAGGTCACCTATAACTCCATGGAAGAAGATTGTAGCAAAGAAGTTCAAAGTTGTTGCCTCCTTCAGAGACACTGATTGTCTCCCATTTCTGCAGACTCCATGTTCCATTCCAGCATCCAATGTTTTCAGTTGCAGTGTCCCAGGATGTCAGGATTCTGTATTGATACTATATCTTGCTCATCCATAGAAAATTGAGTGGGCCATCTGTAGATCATGCAGTTCCTGTTGAACCTTGCCATTGCGTTCTCTCCCTGAGCTGAGTGCTCCACAGAATCCACGGCAGCCTGCTGCTGCTGCTTGGCTTGCCTTCGACTTTGGTCCTCATGCATCTGCCTTCATGTCCTTAGGAAGGGAGTCACAGCAACCAATGTCCCTCCAGTGACAGGGCACAAAACACAAGATGGAAATTACTTACATCGGGAGGACACGGAGCAAGAGAGTTTCTTAGCTCTTGAAAGAGTCAATGGCGGGCATATACTACAGATGAGATGCTGAATTCATTTCCCCACACTGTGAGACATGTTGCGCTCTGATAACAAGGGCCACGTCTCTGCCATTCATGCAGATTCAGTGTGTGCAGCAACTTGGTGAAGGCATCACACTGGCAGAATGACCAGTACATTTTGAAAAAAGGAGTGTATGTTGCATTCCGAAACCTTCCCATCACAGAGACACATCAATCGACTTCTCACTGCATTCAGTACAGACCATTATTTTCTTTAACATGACAGAAAATGAAGTGACAATGTGCAGCTCTTACAGCACTCCAAGTTGTTGTAGGAATTTTAGTTCATCCCTTTGGTCAGCATTGACCCTTTTTAATGTCATTGCTGTTAACATCATTGCGATGCCTGTGTTTAAATTGTGAATATCAATGGCGTGGCCATACAGGCTCCTTTCTCATGGATGAAGGGGCAATGGCTTAAAGCCAGTGTCCTGAATGAAGTTTGATCATTTGCCTCATGGTGGTCCTTTGGTGCACATGGTGAGCTGAATTCGTCTGGTAGCCGCTCTGATTTCCATATTGAGTTTTCTCAACACCTAACATGTTTGGCCCATTCAGTAAAATAAGATGTTGACAGTTACTGAGGCAAATAGTACTGTCATTTATCAAGAAGTAACCCAACAGACAACTCAGCAAAGGTATGAGAGTTAGAGTGAGAGACACCTGACTTCAAGATTAGCCATACCAAACTATTCCTTCAATTCTGCAACATATTTCTCCATTGTCCAGGTCACAAACTCTGAAAAGATTTTGCACAACCTTTTGTTTAGGATTTAAAAGAAATGGATGGTTTATTAAACATTCAATTCCAGGGATAAATTTTGACAAGACATACATATTTATAGGATATACAAGAAAGGGAATAGAAAGTTATAATTAAGACCAACATTTTTTTTGAAAAATGGGTATTATTTCAAATGAATGAGAATCCAGTAAGATAATTTCCCATGAAGGTTTTGGATGTTCCCACAGATCTCTTCCTTGTAGGAGCGAAGATGCAGGTAGATGCAGCAGAAGACAAAACATAAACCGAAAGAATTGTGGATGCTGTAAATCAGAAACAAAAACAGAAGCTGCTGCAAAAGCTCAGTAAGTCTGGCAGCATCTGTGAAAAGAAACACTTCGGGTCCAATGACTCTTCCTCAGAACTGATGGTAGCTAGGCAAATGTTGGTTTATGTGTAGATGATAGGGTGGTGGAAGGGGTTAAAGAGTAACTGATAGGTCGGGATAGAGTCCAAAGAGAGAGAAGAACAGTTGGACAAACAAAGGAGTGGATAATGATCTGGCTGGGAGGGTGAATAACTGTTAATGGAATCTGTTAGTGGCTAACAATAGGCAGAGTGTAATGGCAGGCTGTGTGTGTGTGTTTGGGGGCTAGAAAATGGGAGAGTTCGGGCCCTAAAATTATTGAACTCAATGTTTAGTCCGGAGGACTGCAGGGTCCCCAAGTTTGAAAAGGAGGTGTTATTTTTCCAGCTTGCACTGAGCTTCTCTGGACTACTGCAGCAAGCCTGAGACAGAGATGTTGGCCAGAGAACAGGGTGATGTGTTAAAGTGGAAGGCAACTGGAAGCTCAGAGTCTTTTTTTGTGGGTGGAACGTAGATGTTCTGCAAAGTGGAAATGCTCCATTTCCCAATGTACAGGAGAGCACATTGTGAGCTGCAAATGCAGTAGACTAGATTGTGTGAAGTGCAGGTAAAGTGCTGCTTCACTTGGAAGGTATGTTTGGACCCTCAGATACTGAGGAGGGAGGAGGTAAATGGGCAGGTATTACACCTTTGGGTGTTGCAGGGTGTTATCAAGAGTGAAGGAAGAGTGGATCAGGGTGACCAGGAGAGAACAGTCTCTGCAGAAGGTGAACAGGGGAGGGAGAGACATATGTGTCTGATGGTGGCATCTCACTGCAGGTTGTGGAATGGCAGCTGATGAGCTTCTGAATGTGGATGTTGGTGGAGTGGTAGGTAAGGACAAAGGAACCCTATCACTGTTGCAGGAGGGTAGAGAGGGGGTGAGGGTGGAAGTGTGGAGATCCAGCTGAGGGCCCTGTGACAACAGTGCTGGGGCCTCCTTGGTTGAGGAAAAAGGTGGACATTTCAGAGGTCCCCTTGTTGAAGATGGCCTCATCAGAATATCTGCGACAGAGCCAGAGGAACTGGGAGAATGGAATGGGAGGCAGGAAGCAGGATGTGAGGATGTATTGGGAGTTGATAGATTTATATCGGATATTAGTGGCCAGTCTATCCTCAGAAATGGAAACAGAGATGTCAAGGAAGGGAAGGGAGGAGTCAGAAATAGACCAGGTGACAGTGAGGGCAGGGTGGAAATTGTAAGCAAAATTGATGAACTTTTCCAATTCCAGACAAGAAAGAGAAGCAGCACCGATATATTGGAGAAACAGTTGTGGGTGTGGGTCAGAATCGAATTGGAAAAGGAATGTTCCATGTACCCCACAAAGAGATAGGCATAACTGGGACCAATGCTATTACCTCATAATGTTTTGACACCCTGTTGCTTAAACCCTTTATTCTTTTCCATTTTTTCCACATACTTCTGTCTAATTCTTCAGATTCCATCAGGATGTAATAAGTAGTTTCTAAACTGATTGCAACAAAAAAAGGCTACATGTAAGTACTTTTTTATAAGCAAAACTATCCTTACGTGGAAGTAGTTGAAGCTGGAACGCTCTTCCTACCATCACACTAAGATAGTAATCATTGCTGATCTGCTTTTGGCAGTATGCACCCTTCCCATTAGAATCACAAATCTTAATTTGGGGCTTAATCCAAAATTTTACGAGGAAATAAGAGTGATCTCAACTAAATCAAGGTAATACTACCAGCCTGCTCAGTCAATACAACAGCAGAGCAGATACATTGATCAGGTTGATCTATGCAGGTATAGATGCAACATTTAACATTTTTTCTCCACCATAAATAAAATGACATGATTTTGGTGCATATTAGCTCTGGTCATCGCTTTCTGTGCTCTAACAAAATGGATGAGGAATCATTTAATTATGCATCATGCTGAGTTCCAACTGTGGCTCATATGACTGATCTTCATATGTACAAAATTGCTTTGAGCTTTGTGTATGAGCTTTCACTTGCAAGGAGATTTCAGCCTTTAATATTTAGTTATGAACAATTTTATTACATTTTATGGGTATAATTGAATGTGTTTTCTAATATCTTACAATTTAAATATTACAATTGAACATTCTAGACTGTAGGAGGCTGCAAATATAAATTGGACATCAGCTGTAACCTGGCATTGATGTTTTCAAGATAAATTACTATCACTATAGCAAACCCAGTAATTACTTCAAAACCTGGCCCTAGTAGACATGTGTGTGGGTGTATGCACCTAGTAGTCATGAGTGGGTGTACTAGCAGTTGTGCTGTTGTGTCTTGTCAAATAAAGTGCCCCCAGACTTTGATAATAGAAATCTGACAGACAGCTATTATGTATACTGTTGACTGAACTATTAGGACTTTAGCCTTGGAGTAACATTTGCTATCTTTTACATGTTGCTGTCTATTTTAAAAAACTTTATAAGTGCAGTATCCATAATTTTCCATTCTTAGAAGATCCAGGAACAGATATATTCTGTCTCATCTGATTGACCCCTCCCTCAAGAGCTGCTGTGATGTGTTACATTCTTGTCAGAAGCTCAAACAAATCTGTGAGAATTGAAATACTATGGATCATTTTATAAATTATTTGTTTGCTTCATTTTAATAGATACCTAGCAGAAGAGTATATTGCTATTCCTTTTAAAATCACAAACACATCTCTTATTAATGTTATGGAAGGAGGTCTAGTAAATATACAATCATAAATTAATTTTATTTCAATATATTGTTGTGAACTCAATATCCTCATCACTGAAATGCAAATGGTAACATCTCGTCTACCACATTAGTATCACAGAATCCAATCATGGAACTGTTTAAAGATTGTTCATGATTCTATATCTGACACTATTAACTGCTGAAAATGAAATTACTTAGCTATTAGTTCCTTGGTCCTTCTCACCACCTCAGGCATAATGATCTTACTTGTCATTGAGACAAGCGTTAATACATTTTAAATTTTTTTTCTCCACTTAATATGATCTTATTTTGTTTTAATTAACTTCCCTGTATAATTTTTTTCCCTGACTCAATGCATACATCAATAATTGAATGGTATGGGTCAAGTGAAGTCAAAGAACATCTCTTAATTAGTACATATGCTCTGTGGAAATGCTGTTTTTGTTCTATCTTTTCAAGTGAGTGATCATTACTATTTTCTATGGTTGACAATATGTACTACACTTTTTTATAAATACTCTAAATTTTATCCCAATGACATGAATAGCCAACAGCTTTACAATTCTGCAGAATCAAAGGATCTGTAGGGAAATCAAGGATTGCAGAGAAGGCAAGAATGTCAAATCAGCCATGATCTTATTGAATGGTGGGCCTTGAGAGGCTGAGTGGCCTACTTCCTGTGGTGTTATGATCTTATGACCAGTTTCTGCTTTAAGGCAAATCATATTCTCAGAAATAAGAATACAGTTTCTGTCAATAGTCTTTTCACATAATCCCCAATATTTTAAACTTCTCCAAAATCTTTGAACAAAATCTGAGCACCGTGAAATAACTAAACTGCTAGTTTAACTCCTGACATAAATTTGCTCATAAGGGACACTGCATATGTGTAGAACCATGGAATCCCTACAATGTGGAAGCAGCAATTTTGCCCAGTAAGTCCCAAACCAACCCTCCAAACAGCATCCCACCCAGACCCGCCTCCCTACCCTATCCCTGTTATCCTGCATTTCCCATGGCTAACCCATCCAAGCTGCACATACCTGGACACTATGTGCAATTTAGCATGTCCACTCCACCTAAAGTGCACATCTTTGGACTGTGGGAGGAAACCAGAGCACCCGGAGGAAATCCAGGCAGGCACTGGGAGCATGTGCAAATTTCATACACAGACGCCTGAAGTTGGAATCAAACCTGGATCCCTGATACTGTGAGGCAGCAGTTCTAACCACTGAATCATCATGACACCGTAAGCAGAAAGCGATAATATCCATTACCAGGAATTTAGGCAGATTTTGTGTGTTATGACATCTCCAGCAACAGATGGTGCTGACTGTGAGTGAGGGCACTGAGCGGTAAAATGAGTACAGTTGAGTGAACGAAAGGGTTGATGAAAGGGTATCATTGTCAGAAAGAAGCTCATGAAGAGACAGACAAAGGATTTCTTCAAGCCAATGTGAACAACAGGCTTAATTTTATTTTGCAAATATTCCCTTTTTCTTAGTTCCATCTTAATTTCCCTTCATGTTTGTAAAGATTAAATGCCAGTGGCATAAATAAACCTTGCTTCATGATCTTCAGCCTGTCCATGCATTTAAATCTCATGTTACTTATACATTGGACATTTTCTGTAGGTTGACAACACTATAGACAGAAACACCAAAAACAGAAATAGCTAACACATTGAAGTTAGACCCATCCTGCATACCATTTTAGGTTCCCATTCTCAAGGCTAGTAAAATTGCTGGTTTCTAGTAAGTGCATCAGAACATAAGAGCTAGAGTAGGCCATTTGTCCCTTTGAGATTGTTCCTCAATTCAGTAGGATCATGACAGATCTTCTCTCCCCAGTTGATTAATATCCATTGCTTTCAAAAGTATATTGTCATGATTGGGACCAGGTGGATCTTGTTGACTATGAGATCCTTGATTAGGGTTCTTAACCCGGGCCAATCAGGAAAGTCTGGCTAACCAACAGGAGTGAGGTGGGAGGGGCGGGGGCTTGCTGGGTCTGTATTGTCAGAAAAAAAAGAATTAACAGGGAATAAAGGCACTGCTTGTCACTGGCCACCCGGGTGTTTTCCTATCTTCCTGGTGGTGGAATTTGAATAAAGATTGGTGCACTTTGTGTCTTCCACTGTGTCTCACACCTGCACACACACACCATGGGTGCTGGGGGAAAAAATAAGCACTACCGCACTTAGGTGGTAGTGTGGGGGTTAACTTATTACAAAAAAAAAGGGGAAAAAAAATAAAAAAATAAACAGGAGTGAGGGGCGGGGGCTTGCTGGGTCTGTATTGTCAGAAAAAAAAGAATTAACAGGGAATAAAGGCACTGCTTGTCACTGGCCACCCGGGTGTTTTCCTATCTTCCTGGTGGTGGAATTTGAATAAAGATTGGTGCACTTTGTGTCTTCCACTGTGTCTCACACCTGCACACACACACCATGGGTGCTGGGGATAAAATAAGCACTACCGCACTTAGGTGGTAGTGTGGGGGTTAAAATAAAATAAAAATAATAAAATAAAAAAATATATAAACCGGAGAACTCCACAAAAAAAGAAAAAAAAAACAGGTGTGCTTGCCCTTCGAGGTGAAGGGCAGTGCTTGTCACTGGCCACCCGGGCGTTTTCCTATCTTCCTGGTGGTGGAAATTGAATAAAGATTCGTGCACTTTGTGTCTCTCACTGTGTCTCACACCTGCGCACACACACCATGGGTGCTGGGGATAAAATAAGCACTACCGCAAATAAAAAAAAAGAAAAAAACAAAAATTAACAGGGAATAAAGGCACTGCTTGTCACTGGCCATTCAGGTGTTTTCCTATCTTCCTGGTGGTGGAAATTGAATAAAGATTGGTGCACTTTGTGTCTTCCACTGTGTCTCACACCTGCACACACACACCATTGGTGCTGGGGATAAAATAAGCACTACCGCACTTAGGAGGTAGTGTGGGGGTTAAAATAAAAAAAAAGAGAAAAAGAAAAAAGATAGAAAAAAGAAGAAAAAAAAGAAAAAAGACAAAAATTAACAGGGAATAAAGGCACTGCTTGTCACTGGCCATTCAGGTGTTTTCCTATCTTCCTGGTGGTGGAAATTGAATAAAGATTCGTGCACCTTGTGTCTTTCACTGTATCTCACACCCACACACACACCATGGGTGCTGGGGAAAAAATAAGCACTACCGCAGTAAGGTGGTAGTGTGGGGGTTAAATTAATAAAAACAATTAACAGGGAATAAAGGCACTGCTTGTCACTGGCCACTTGGGTGTTTTCCTATCTTCCTGGTGGTGGAATTTGAATAAAGATTGGTGCACTTTGTGTCT
>NC_057729.1:22713323-22718659 GCF_004010195.1 Chiloscyllium plagiosum | reverse complement strand
TGTCTCACACCTGCACACACACCATGGGTGCTGGGGATAAAATAAGCACTACTGCACTTAGGTGGTAGTGTGGGGGTTAAATTTAAAAGAAAAACAATTAACAGGGAATAAAGGCAGTGCTTGTCACTGGCCACTTGGGTGTTTTCCTATCTTCCTGGTGGTGGAAATTGAATAAAGATTGGTGCACTTTGTGTCTTCCACTGTGTCTCACACCTGCACACACACACCATGGGTGCTGGGGATAAAATAAGCACTACCGCACTTAGGTGGTAGTGTGGGGGTTAAATTTAAAAGAAAAACAATTAACAGGGAATAAAGGCAGTGCTTGTCACTGGCCACTTGGGTGTTTTCCTATCTTCCTGGTGGTGGAAATTGAATAAAGATTGGTGCACTTTGTGTCTTCCACTGTGTCTCACACCTGCACACACACACCATGGGTGCTGGGGATAAAATAAGCACTACCATTCGTGCACTTTGTGTCTCTCACTGTGTCTCACACCTACACACACACACCATGGGTGCTGGGGAAAAATAAGCACTACCGCACTTAGGCGGTAGTGTGGGGGTTAAAAAAAAGAGAAACAAAAATAAAGATTCGTGCACCTTAAAAAAAAATTTTTAAAAATTAAATAGGGACTTGCCCTTTGACGTGAAGGGCACCGCTTGTCACTGGCCACTCGGGTGTTTGCCTATCTTGAGGGTTGGATCAGTGTGAGTGTGTGTGTACATACGTGCAAGAAAAAAAAATTAACAGGGAATAAAGGCACTGCTTGTCACTGGCCACTTGGATGTTTCTTTTCTTCCTGGTGGTGGAAATTGAATAAAGATTTGTACACCTTATGTCTTTCACTGTGTCTCACGCCTACACACAGCGGTAGTGTGTGTGTGTGGTGGGGGGCGGGGGTAAGAAAAAAAAGAAACAAAAAAGGAGTGTGATAAAAACAGGAGTGTCAGAGGTTCTGTCCACTCTGAGAGCTGTCTCTGTATAAAAAAAATTAAAAACAGGAAAAAAAACAAGAGTGTCAGAAGCTCTAAAAAATATTAACAAGGAATAAAGGCACTGCTTGTCACTGGCTACTCAGGTGTTTCCTTTCTTCCTGGTGGTGGAATATGACTAAACTGTTGTTTCTTCACTGTGTCCTTCACCTGCAGTCACACAAAATGTGTGCTGGGGAGAAATAAACACCAATGCTGTTTGGCAGTTGAGTAGGGGATTAAAAAAGAAAATAAAAGAAGTAAAAAAGGAAAAGATTAACAGGGCATTTAGAATCTCATCAGTTCTGGAGGCTGACTCCAAGCTGGTTGGGCACTGCCAGTGTATTGGGCACAAGTAAACAAAGGGTGACTTTATGAAGTAGTACTTGCCTCTGTGAAATTATTTCATAAATGAATCTCAGTCTTGAGCTGTAGTCACTGATTGAGCATATACATTTCTCTGAGGTAGAGAATTTCAAAGATACATGAATATTCAGTGAAAGACAATAATGTAAAAGGTATTACATTCCATCCATTCTCCACTTTTATAAACTTTACTTATAGGTTTCCATAAGGATTTCTGTTGTTTGATTTTTTTTTTGTACAGGCATTATAACTGTCACCAGTGGATTTCTTAATACGAATTTCATTATCCAGGAAATCTGGGAAACATTAACATAGCACTAATAGATAGTTTACAGATAGGTTAGACTTGACAAGACGTATTCTATGACCATATGCTAGAGTCTGTATATCTGTAATTTTGAACAGAATTGCATATGCTTCTGAGAGAATAACTATGGATGGATCCTCAATTCCCATAGAATGTTGGAATGATAGACTCAACTACAACATAACAATTACCATACACTACCCACTTTCAATAAATAAGGAATATATCCTGATCAGTCACTGTCACCAATCATACTTGCAGGCTTACTTGCACCTGGCATATGGTTATATCATGGAGATATATGTTTACAAGATCCAGTTCATCTGATACAATGCAGGCTGCCACTTACTGCAGATTTGATATCTTATGATTCTTCGTCCCACATTATTTGTTACAACTAGGACAGGAGGAATGCACAGGTGATTGAGCCCCATTATTCCACGAGACATAACATTAATATAAATGCCTTGATTTAACCACCAAAATAATCATTCATTTCCCTTTTGTGCTGCTTGTGTAAAGACCTTGTTTTAGACTGTGCATTAAAAATGGGAAATGTACTGTTTTAAATCAAGGAAACTGAGCAAGATGGTTTAAAACAAGTTACTGTACCAAACTGTGAATTGTAAATACAATGTTGCTTTATCAGAGCAGGGTCAAGGAGGGAGCAGTTGAACCAAACCAGCTCCACCTAAATGTGATCAGGTTAAAGCTGTCCAGCGATTTTGATTGGGCTCATAGGAGCTTAGAACAGTAACAATCTCCTGACTGATTCCTAAGCAGCTGGCTACAGCCTCATATCCTGACCAGATGGTAAAAACATCCAGCCTGTGTGGAGGAAGAATCCATCTCTCTCTCTCTCTCCCTTCAATGTGGGGAGTGAAAAAATAATCCGTGATAGTGTGTTACTTTCCCTCACCTTTCCTCTAAGTCACTATCTCTACAAATCACCTCTTGAAAAGAGAAAGGCAAAACCACCTTCAGAGATACCGAAAGGGTGAATTCTAGAGTAGCGACTAAAGACTGTGAATTGATGGATCCTAAGATTGTGTCGTAAGTTAAAAAAATTGGAAGAAAACAAAAGGAACCAAAATTAAAACAATCATTGTCAGTTGCAGTCTAAAAACTCATGCTATCAAACTGTGTTTTTCTGATTCTGATTTTGTCCACTGATAATATTTGTGTCTATCTGTCTGGATGTTGGAATGGGAAATATTAGAACAGATAAAGTTTAAGTTTTATGATTATAAAATAATAGTTAATCTTGTCAACTTTTTGTCATTGATTAAAAACTGTTTGATTGCAGTAAATTATTATGGTTTTGTTAATAAGACAAACCTCGTGTGCAAATTATTTTAACTTGAATTAGACAGTTTGGTATAATTGGGGCAATTTTGTGGTTTAATCAAATTTTCATATTTGTAACAATTGCAAGAATAGTGGGGCTTGATTATCAATGCACTATCTCAATGAATCATTACATTATCCAAAATAAAAGAGATTTTCACCACTTCATTTTAATGAACTCAAATTTCTTCTGTTTATTCTAACATGAATCTCATTTTAAAAAATAGAAGTGGGGCAGTTCTGGTTAATATTCAAGCTATAGTTTGGAACTAGAATGATATCTCTTTTTAAACACTAAACAAACACATCCTCAAAAGACTACAAAAACCCTGCAGAAGTAATATTTTAAGAAAGGCAGAAAAAAATCACTTATTAGCCAATGGCCTGAGAAATAAAAGAAAAAATTATATATTACCTCTGTTTACAGGATTACCTGTTGACAAAATCAAATCACAGCCTACAGTAAACTGTTGACCTGATTTCCAAGGAGTCCATTGGTTCAAAGAATTCAGTATCTCCTAGTTTTTCACATAGTTCATAAATATAGGAATGTAGTTTCCACACATTCAACTTCAGCAATAGCTATTACAGTAATAGGTTTCTTCTGAACCTTTCATACTTTGTCTTCCTATTCTAATAACTTCATTTGAGTAACATGCATCTTTATACATCCATTTCGAGAGTGCTTCCTGCACTTCAATCCATGCTGATATCCTCACCTCTGAAAATTAACTGCAAGAACGTGCATCTGTATATCTCAGTGCAATACGCATGTCTAATAATTTGAGTATAAACAACACTCTTATTAGAAAATTTAGAATTATATCTCTTAGTATGCTGAATAGTGACAAAGTATCAACAATAAATGTTTAGAACTACAATTTTGTTAGCTTTTTATGCAGCCTAAGAAATAGTAATATTCTTGACTGACTTAACTGTACTTGAAATTAAATTTGTGTTGAGATTTGTGGAAGCAGATGTTGTTAATTGGAATAAATGGCAAAGTACTTTTTGCTTTACCCAATTGTCAGGCTGAGGTTTTTTCAAAGATAAACAAGATCACTGTTCTGAGATTGAAAACAACACTCTGAGGCCATAGAACGTTTATTAAGGGGCCCAGGGGCTTGTAAAATAGGATTGAAATCAATAAACATCCATATTTCAAACGTGTGTTTTCCTTCAGTTGAAGTTAGAACTTTAGTGAAACTTTATGTTTTGACAAGTGACGAGAACTGGACTGAACAAAATGTTTCAGTGTTTTTAAAAACAGGATGGTCGGGATTTAATTAATATATACAGTGTAAAGTTTACTTGGAAGTTGTAAGAAGATAACAAATTGATATTGATTGATGATGTCAGGCTATGTCTCTTTTGAAATACTAAGAAGTTCAGGTGTGTGTTTCCTTGTGCGCTGCGGTATCTGATAAACTGTTATTAATTCACCAAACACTAGTTTATAAGAAATCGTTAATTTGAAAGACTCTGACTTTGAGCACTAAGTGCAGCTTACGTAGAATGGAAGTGGTTTTGGTTCTGTGGGAGTTTGGTGAAGTGAGTCAAGGAAGTCTACCTCTGCATCTCTTCACCTTTTGAAGTGCACCACTTCAGCTCCAGAAAGCCAATTTGTATTCAAATACAAAATGAAAATCAAAAGTAACATTTTTGCAATATGGTGAGCTGATAACAATTGTTCAGTGAAGGAACGGTGTAAATAGCCTAGTTAGGACACTCAATTTAGGGAAGATTTATCATTTAAAAAGTAGAAAAATATTAAAATAGATATTGAAGATAGTTACCCATTTCATTAAGGAGCATATATCTATTGTTTTAAGTGCTATCAGCATTTTATAGATACAGTAAAATTGTGGTTAAAATAGTTAGGCATTTTGGATGATTGGTTCCATTAATTAATCACATTTAACAAATTTACACACACAAGTTAAGCATTGTGTTTGAGATGTGGAATGTAAAAGCTTCTGAAATAAAAGGTGATTCAGGGTAAACACAACCATTTTGAATGTCTAAAACTATGGGAAATCCATCTCCAAGTTATTGATGCTGATTTGAGATATTGCAACATATCAGGCAGGTAAAGAGATACCTGAACACTTTGCTCCAGGAGTCAATTTTGCCCTTTAAAATAAAGCAGATTGATTTTATCTGCAAGGTAAAAACAATGACAGCAGTTGCTAGAAACCAGATGCTGGATTAGTGGTGCAGGAAGAGCACAGCAGTTCAGGCAGCATCCGAGGATCAGTAAAATCGACGTTTCGGGCAAAAGCCCTTCATCAGGAATAAAGGCAGAGAGCCTGAAGCGTGGAGAGATAAGCTAGAGGAGGGT
>NC_057729.1:22669520-22713102 GCF_004010195.1 Chiloscyllium plagiosum | reverse complement strand
AGCTCCTTTTCCACCTATCCACTCCACCCTCTCCTCCCTGACCTATCACCTTCATCTCCTCCCCCACTCACCTATTGTACTCTATGCTACTTTCTCCCCACCCCCACCCTCCTCTAGCTTATCTCTCCACGCTTCAGGCTCTCTGCCTTTATTCCTGATGAAGGGCTTTTGGCCAAAATATCGATTTTACTGCTCCTTGGATGCTGCCTGAACTGATTTTATCTGCAGAAAGGGACAATGAGGTGTGACCATGAACAAACTGGTATGCACTCAGAGAACAGTGTAGTGTGGGAGCCTCAACCCTTGCATTGAATGAATAATTTTGAGGTTCTTCCATTGTGAATGAAAGCAAGGTCTGTGAGGAGGAGGAAAGGATTGACAAGGGCACCTTGTTCACAATACCATTCAATCAGGGAAGTAGAAATGAATGTAATGGTAGTAGTGGATAGAATAATGAGGGGTAAAAACTTATTTCTGTGCAGCCAAGAGTGTGGGTTTGCAACATCTGTTCACAGCTGGACTTTAACTTTGTTTAGATTTGATGAATCCAGTTGTCATGGTCCAAACAAATACAAATAAGGAAACCTATAACAAGGAAATTAGTTCTGATTAGACAGTATGAGGAGCTTGGCACCAAATTGAATTCTTGGATTATTGCCTGAGCCACATGCCAACTGCCAGAGGATACATAAGATTTATGTAATTAATACATGTCTCAGATATTGGTGATGAAGAGTAGGTTCTGGTTCTTGGGTCATTGATATCAGTACTGGGGAAAAGCAAGCTGTCTTGTTGGGATGGTCTGTACCTGAACTGTGCTAGTAAGAGAGTTCTAATTAAGCTAAAGAAATAGGAAAGGCTTTAAAGTGAACAATGGGGCTGAGCGATTATGCATGGGTAGTATAATAAATCAGTGTTAGCAAGACAGCAACATGTGGGAAATGAAAGTCAGAAAATGACAGAAAGTGAGTGAGAGAAGAAATCTATGAATACAGCAACAGTCAAGACTCGGTGTTACAAAGACAACAAAATACAAAATGAAAGGCCTTGTTTTTGAATGCATACCACATTCCTAATAATTTAAATGAACTGATTCTGCACAAATAAGTGAATATAATCTAATAGCTATTACAGGAATATGGCTGCATGATAAAAAGGATTGGGTCCTGAGTATTGAGAGCTTCATGACATTGAAGAATGGGAATTTGGGTAAAGGTGGTAGGGTAGCACTGTTAATGATGGATGGCATTTGTGCAGTAGTTATGGATATCCTTATTTCAAGAGATCAGGATATAGAATTGATTTGAGTGGAGATAAGAAATAGTGGAAGATACATAGTGGAAATGATCTACCAGCCTGATAACAATAACAATGTAGGATGAAATTTATAAGATTATTGAGTGCGTGTGATAAAGCCACAAGAATAATCATGAGTGATATTAATCTACATGTAAATTGGAAAAATCAGATTGGCACTGATAGTCTGCTTGAGGAGCAATAGAATGCTTTTAGTCTCTTACAGCAGTTTGAACCCCACCGGATAGGTTATGTTAAATTTGGTATTGTGTAATGTGACAGGTTAATAAATTACCTCAGAATAAGAGCAATCTTCGGTAGCAGTGACAAAAATATGTTGACATTCAGCTCGAAAGAGAGAAGAGTAAATCTATGATTAAATTTAAATAAGAGCAACTCTGTGTGTATGAAAGCTGAGCTCATGAGACTGAATTGTGGTCAGGTGGCTGATGACCTCCAGGATTGTTACAGAAATATTGACATTTTCTCACAAGCATGGATAAAAACTTGAAATGTGGAAGCCAACTTTGAACCTAGCACAACTCTGTAATTTGTAAACTGCAGAGCGGGAACAGACAGTATTCATGCAGCCAGGCCTTGGGCAAGCACTTTCCTATTGAAACCAGACAGATCTGGAACTACCTGGCCAGCTGTTAATGGCCACACTGTTTCAGAACGAACTGTAATTTACACCTTCAGTGACTAGGAGATAGAGTTAAAAAGTGTGGCACTGGAAAAAGTACAGTAGGTCAGGCAGCAACCAAAGAGCAGGAAAGTCGATGTTTTGAGCATAAACTCTTCGTTGGGGAGCAGTGGTCAAGGGGGCTGAGAGATGAATGGGACATGACTAGGGGATAGTGAGGATGGCAGTGAACCTGCTTTGTGAGAAGAATGCCACACAGACTTGATGGCACTCAGCTGAGGAGGAGTCTGGACAAAGGCAGCACGTAACAGTTGAAGGTTCAAAACCATGGTCTGCATCTTTCAAATATGGAAACTAGTCACCTCATTGGATCTTCCTGCCCCTGTCTGATGCTAGTATTGAACACAGGCCACAGAATCTTGAAGAGGGGGATAAAAGGGTCAACCTGGAGTCCCAGCCCGGCTCTGTCTTTTTTCCATCTTCTTCAGTGACATCTCCAGAGAGCATCTCCAACTCTTGTACCTCATCAGACCGACTAGACCCAGAAAGACTACCTTGGTCAGAAGACCCGAAGAGTATAACCAGCCATAGACAGGAAGGGGAAGCCTAAGTTGATGACCAGAGTCTTAAATATCTGCCAACCCTCAAAGACCAGGGAACAATCTATAGCCTTTTTGAATGGGTATTGCCAGCAGTTCAGACAAACAGTTCAAATACAATGATAGGGAGCTGTGGATAGGGTGTAGTGTATCCTCAGAAGTGTGTGTCAGAAGTAGATGACCTAGTGTAGATTTGAGATTTGCAGATTTATTTACTTAGAAATTTAAGACAATTTACTGAAGAGTCCTGTAAAGGGTGTGATAGAATTTGACAGAGTTTAATTAAAGTACTATAGTAAAGTCTGAAAAATAGTTTCTTTCCTTGAAAAAGTACTCAATAAAGTTATGTTGGAGCTTCACTTTCTTGTCCCCTTTGTCTGTCTCACCGCGTAATGTGCCTGAGCTAAAAAAAGTTACTGCAAATTGGTCAAGTAGAGTACATTTACTCACCTTTCACTTTACGATAGAACTGGGACACTCAGCTGGGGGATAGATCAATAGAGAACTAGTGGCAAATGTTTAAATGGATATTTCAAAAGACTCAAATACATGTGTTCAAACTATAAGAAAAGTTTGAAGGAGAAAAGAAGTTGACATTTAACATTTAACTTAATGTTTAACTTAAGGAAAACGTTTTTACACAAAAAAATGAGTAGCAGTCAGATGACTGGACAGTATATACAGAATGACAGAATGACTAAAGGAATAATCATGCAAAATAAATCAAAATATAAGACAAAGCTCGCTAGAAATGGGAAAAGTGATCACAAGAGTTTCTACAAGTGGTTAAAAAGGAGTGCAAATAAGGTCTGTTGGTATTCTGGAAGATGAGAATGGGGTGTTGATAGTAGATGATAAGGAAATGGTGGATGAAATGAACAAATATTTCACTTCTATCTTCACACAGAGGATACAAAATAAATTCCATTGATGCATTTATGATGGACAAATAATTACATATAATGCATCTATGACTTTCCAAGAAATTGTCCATATGTCCATGACAAAGATTTTTAAAAAGTAAAACAATATAAAAATGAACTCAAAAGTGGATAAATCCCCAGGACCTGATCAGGTGTACCCTCGAACTCTGTGGGAAGCCAGAGAAGTGATTGCTGGGCCTCTTACTGAGATATTTGTATCATCGATAGTCACATTTGAGGTGCCAAAAGACTGGAGGTTGGCTAACGTGGTGCCACTGTTTAAGAACGGTGGTAAGGACAAGCCAGGGAACTACAAACCTGTGAGCCTGACTTCGGTGGTGGGCAAGTTGTTGGAGGGATTCCTGAGGGACAGGATGTACATGTATTTGGAAAGGCAAGGGCTGATTAGGGATAGTCAACATGGTCAACATGTCTCACAAACTTGATTGAATTTTTTGAAGAACTAACAAAGAGGATTGATGAGGGCAGAGCGCTAGATGTGATCAATATAGATTTATTTTTTAGATTAGATTAGATTACAGTGTGGAAACAGGCCCTTCGGCCCAACAAGTCCACACCGACCCGTCGAAGCGCAACCCACCCATACCCCTACATTTACCCCTTACATAACACTACGGGCAATTTTTAGTATGGCCAATTCACCTGACCCTGCACATCTTTGGATTGTGGGAGGAAACCGGACCACCCGGAGGAAACCCACACAGACATGGGGAGAACGTGCAAACTCCACACAGTCAGTCGCCTGAGGCGGGAGTTGAACCCGGGTCTCTGGCGCTGTGAGGCAGCAGTGCTAACCACTGTGCCACCGTGCCGCCCATGGTGGCACAGTGGTAAGGCATTCATTAGTAAGGCATTCAACAAAGTTCCCCATGAGAGATTGGTTAGCAAGGTTAGATCTTATGGAATACAGGGGGAACTAGCCATTTGGATACAGAACTGGCTCAAAAGTAGAAGACAAAGGGTGGTAGTGGAGGGTTGTTGTTCAGACTGGAGGCCTGTGACCAGTGGAGAGCCACAAGGATATGTGCTGAGTCTGCTACTTTTCATCATTTATGTAAATGATTTGGATGTAAACATAAGAGGTCTAGCTGGTATGTTTGCAGATGACACCAAAATTGGAGGTGTAGTGGACAGCGATGAAGGTTACCTCAGATCTTGATCAGATGGGCTAATGGGCTGAGAAGTGGCAGATGGAGTTTAATTTAGATAAATGCGAGGTGCTGCATTTTGGGAAAGCAAATCTTAGCAGGACTAATACACTTAACGGTAAGGTCCTAGAGAGGACCTGAACAAAGGTTCTGAACAAAGAGATATTAGAGTGCAGGTTCATATGTCCTTGAAAGTGGAGTCGCAGGTAGATAGGATAGTGGAGAAAGCATTTGTTATGCTTTCCTTTATTGGTCAGAGTATTGAGTACAGGAGTTGGGAGGTCATGTTGCGGCTGTACAGGACGTTAGTTAGGCTACTGTTGGAATATTGCATGCATTTCTGGTCTCCTTCCTATCGGAAAGATGTTGTGAAACTTGAAAGGGTTCAGAAAAGATTTTCAAGGATGTTGCCAGGTTTGGAGGATTTGAGCTAAAGGGAGAGATTGAATAGGCTAGGGCTGTTTACCCTGGAGCGTTGGAGGCTAATGGGTGACCTTATAGAGGTTTATAAAATCATGAGGGGGATGGATAAGATAAATAGACAAAGTCTTTTCCCTGGGGTGGGGGAGTCCAGAACTAGTGGGCATAGGTTTAGAGTGAGAGGGAAAAGTATAAAAGAGACCTAATGGACAAGACTTTCACACAGAAGGTGGCACATGTATGGAATGAGTTGTGAGTGAGAGGGAAAAGATATAAAAGAGACCTAAGCGGCAACATTTTCATGCAGAGAGTGGTATGTGTATTGAATGAGCTGCCAGAGGAAGTGGTGGAGGCTAATACAATTGCAAAATTTAAAAGTTCCCTTCTTGTTAACACCTTCTCAGTGATTTCAACAAATATGTTTATTTCTTCTTGTTCATCTGGATGGGTATATGAATAGGAAGGATTTGGAAGGATATGGGCCGGGTGCTGGCAGATGGGATTAGATTGGGTTGGGATATCTGGTCGGCATGGATGAGTTGGACCGAAGGGTCTGTTTCCGTGCTGTACATCTCTATGGCTCTATGAATGATTGTTGCTATATTTACTGATAAATAAATGCAAGATACTTTACTGAAATTTTAGTCGGGGAGAAAACATCTTTGTGCTGAGGAAATAGAAGATACACTTTAAAAATGTCAGTACTTTAAAATTTAAGAAAACAGAGGCTAAGCATAACATTAGAGCACCAGAAAGTGATTTCCAGTTTATTCTTCCCCTGCAAGGCAAATCACTCAACTAACTCCACTCATCACAGTTCCTCAACAGGTGGTGCTCTGGATGTTCAGAAATCAAGTAACTGCTTCAATTAATTAAGCAGTTCAAATCAATGAGGCTAGGTAACAGAATGGCCACACAATTAAAGTTAGAGACAAATAAAAGTGCAGATGCTAGAATCCAAGATAGACAAACAGGAGGCTCGAAAAACAGAGCAAGCCAGACAGCTTCAGGAGATGGAGAAGTCAACATTTTGGTGTCACCCATCTTTTTGAAGAAGGGTTGCAGCTGAAACGTTGACTTCTCCACCTCCTGATGCTGCCTGGCTAGCTGTGATCTTCCAGCCTCCTGCTTATCTCCACAACTGAAGTTAGCAAGAAATGTAATTGTTCAAGATGTCATGTGCTATGTTATGGCCAGGTGAGGAGGGGCGATCAGTTCCCTTCTTGTTAACTCCTTCTCAGTGATTTCAACGAATATGTTTATTTCTTCTTGTTCATACATAGCTATTAAACTTAGTTAAGCAAATCAAAAATGGCAGAGAACCAACCTTGAATGAAGGAGAGTGGAATTTTATTGTGTGATAAACTCTAGAAAGAGAACTGAACAAGACTAATATATTCAAACATGAGCTTAAACGGAAAGAGGAGGTGGGGTGAAGAGGAGATCTGTTCAGACAGGAAAGCACAGACATTTAAAATTTCACTTTTTTAGCATTCTTGAGTTATGTAGGTCCTCACTTTTGCCTTCTGTATGTGAAACCCAAGTCCCAATGGTTTGCTGTTGTTCTGCTTCCTCAGGAGTAATGAAACTTACAGGTAACTTTGATTCCTAAGCAAACGGTGGATTTTCCAAGTTACTTTTTCATCAGATACTGACTTGAAGTTTAGTGAGCCAGCAGAGAGACTATTTTCTTCTTGTTTACAAATTCATTCTGTATTGTCTCTCCTCTGCTGCTTAGATAAATGGACGTTTGCATATTCCTAAGTCTGCCCATAGGTTTTCTGTACAATACTCATCTCGGAAAAACTTTCATCATGAAGTATTCTAGGCTTCATTAATAGAGACTTTGAGTATAAGAGCAAAGGGGCTATGCTAATTTTTTTACACAGCGCTAGTAAAACCTCAGCTGGAGCTTTGTGCCCAGTGCTTTAGAAAGGATGTTAACGCATTGGAGATAGTACAAAAGAGATTCATGAGAATAGTTCCAAGGATGGCAACTTTCAGTTATTAAAATAGAGTGGAGAGGTTGGGACTGTTCTCACTGGAGAGAAGAAAACCCAAGAGGAGCTTTGGTAAAAGATTTCAAAATCTAACAGACCTGGACAGAGGAGAATGGGAAGAAACTGTTCTGCTTGTAAAAGGATCAAACATCAAAGAGTGTGAGTTAAAGTATTTTGCAAAAGAAGCAAATGTGAAGTGAGAAAACATTTTTCACTCAACTAGAAGTCAAGATCTGGAATGCAGAGTTTGGAAATGTGCAGGAGGTAGATACCTGAAATGCATTCAAGATAGCATTAGCTGATTATTTAAATTGAAACAATGTTTGGGGTTACAGGGAAAAGGCAGGAGGTTGGCAATAAGTTAAAATGTTCTGAGAGGCATGTAGACATGAAAGCTGGATGGCCTTGTTCCGTACCGTAATAATTCCATGAGTCTGTAGCATCCAGAAGGATGTGAATCCACCAGGAGATACATATTTGATTTGCAGGGCTCTTTCAAATGAGATTAATTTCAGCTCTGACTATCCATTTTAAATTAATACTTGTCCTTTATAGAGTCATTCTGAGCCAATGAAAGGTCTCAGGAATTAAAATAAAATTCTGCAAGTCAAATATTGAGAGTCCATGTTTACAATTATCATGTCAGGAAAGAATCAAGGAGAAGATTGGGGCTAATTAACACTTTATGTTTGAAAGATTTGGGATAGGGTGGGTAGACTTGGTTCATGCAGTGTGACACAGCAGCCAATTTTTCATCCCATCTAATGTTCTTTCTTGTGAAATGGACAAGATGAAAGTTCAAATTACTTTTGATGACTCATTTCTGAGCTTCACTGTAGTTTTTATATGGTTTGGAGTTAACAATCTTGGCAATATTTCCAAAGTCACTGGAAAATAAGAACAGTAGTGAAAATCAGCAATCAATTCGCTATGAAGCTGTTTTAAACTGCTGCACAGAGAAATTCAGTCCTTTGCTTCCTTGTAACAGGCAAATTTGGCAGAGGGAAGCTTCATAGTACATTCCATGAGTTAGAAAGAAATATTAAATCAGTAATATTTTTGAACTGAAGTATTCTTTGGCATTTCTGATGGCATTACAGATAAGATGTAATCTAAGTTAGCATTAATACCAACACATTTCTCAGACTGTGCTGGGTAAGTTGATCTTCATTGAAGTAATTTATACACAGGAACTGGCCTTGTTTCTTCTTGCAACAGTGCAGTGAGGACTTAGCTTTTTTTTTTCCCTTTTTGGTTATTGTCCAGTAACAGGGTTGAGCATCTCTGTGATTTCCATTAGGATTAAGCAATCTTCACGCACAGTTGTGTGTGAAAATGTCCAATTGAATGAGGTATCTGTAGCTACTAGAAGCTGTTTTTACCTGCTGAGTTGAATCATGGCAGGAATAAGTAGCTTCAGATAAGTAGGACAGGAATGAAGAGAACATTCAGAGAATTCCTATACTATGGAAGCAGGCCATTTGGCCCATCAAGTCCACACCAACCCTCCAAATGACATCCCACCCAGACCCACTTCCATCACCCTATCCCTGTAACCCTGCATTTTCCATGGCTAGTCCACCTAACCTGCACATCCCTGGACTCTATGGGTAATTTGACATATCCAATCAATGTAACCTGCACATCTTTGGACAGTAGGAGGAAATCTGAGCACCCAGCAGAAACCCACACAGATACAGGGAGAATGTACAAACTCCACACAAATAGTCACCCAAGACTGCAGGCTAACTCGGGTCCCTGACACCATGAGGCTGCAGTGTTAACCATGGAGCCGTTGTGCCACCATTGACAGAATTAAAATAATTGTGTACATTGTTTATCAAAATAAAAATGTTCTTCATATTCATAGACTTAACTTAATAGTTACAAACTCCATTCAGGTGGAGAAAGTTGTCCATTATCCACCATTGGATGCTCTTGTCTTGATAATCTGAAATTCATTTAAAACTAAAATATTGGAAATAAGCTTTAAAAGATTTAAAAAGTTCAAAATTGATAGTCAAGCCAATTTGCGTGCAACTTCTGTATGTACAAATCCTATTGTGGGGTAATTTCCAGTGTCAGGTTTACTTAACCTACAAATGAATGGCATGTCACTCATGTTTCAATTAGCAACATGCTGATGGTAAAGATATTAGCACTAAGCTTCCTTTGTTTATCCCATTAGAAGTAATGGAATGCAACTCAGATCAATGAAACTACTGCCTGTAACTACAAAGTGCTGCATTAATCTCAGTCTGCATAATGGCTGAATCTTTTAAAAAGCACTCATCCCAGTTCAGCTGCAGGAAAGTCAGCATCTTTCTTTTCTATAGATTCTGTTTTAAGTTGGACTCAAATCTAAAGTTGCAGTGAGAATAGTTCTAGTGTTGCTTCAAGTTAAACAATGTTAAAATCACTACCTTATAGTAATACATTCAGTAATAGTATCTAACCCATTTTGAGACATTATTCCAATATTTTTCTCATTTTCCTCAAACTGTCAATCAATAATATTCAGTTGGTGAGTTCCTAATGTTGTAAAATTTCAGATGAAACAAAATGTCATAGCAAATGAGGTTTAACTAGAAATGAATTTTTCTGTGCTAAAGAATCACAAACCAATCTTTTCCTGATTCAAAAGAACCTTTATTTTGATTTATTGTGTAATGAATATATATCCACACATCAAAATAAACCTTTACGGAGATGCATAACTTCTCACTACACAAATATCTATATTTATGCATGAAGTGTAGGTGTAAGGCTATGTATAAGTCTGTAAATGGCATTTTATAAATATATTCTTCATTGCACATAAAGAATACATTTAGCTTTAAAGGTTACAGAAAGGATTAATTTTAATTTCTGCACATATAAAATTTATTATTATATTACTTTGACTATATTACTGGCATTTTGTCACTAAAGATGTAAATTTGCAAATGAAACAAATTTGCAAACGTGACAATAGTTTTCGATGGTTTCTGAAGGCCATAGTTTGCCATCTGTGTAACTGTAAATCAGATTGGGGAAGGGTTGTGACAAAGATATTAAATTCTTTTTAACATGCAACTTTCCTCACTCCAATCAAAATATAGATCTCTATTTCACTGACATCAAATAAAGAGTCAATTACATAGTTTTTTTGAATGAAAGGCAGAGTAACTTTAATACTTGTTGACCCCAAGGAAAAAAATAATAAAGATATAATACCGAACATACACACCCAACAAGTATAATGTTTAAAAAGGGTAGGGTGCCCTGTACAAATAGGATATGCAATGTAACAAAGAGGAAGGATTTGCATCTGGTGGGTCACCAAGCGTGAATGGCTTGGAAACAAGGCAGAACCAAGGGTCAGAATGGAGTCAGCAAACCCAAAGGATGAGGTCGCCTACAAATTCTGCTTCAGCCATCTCAAATGAATACTTTGATGGGCCAATATACAGGAAGATGCTGACTAATATGGACAGCTTGGTTCATGATAGGACTTCCAAAAAACCTGATTTCACTAAAAAAGATGATTTGTGCAAAGCTGGGCTCATTCTTTCCAGCGTGGCAAACTTCACAAGAACATTTCTGTTTCCAGTAATGATGCAGTATCTGATTACTAATATCTCAGTTTCCATTGCAATACAAGCAGAGGTGAGAAATATTTAAGTTTGCAGAAAAAGTGCTGACAGAAGTCACACAAGCTTAGCTTGTTGCCTCACAGGTTCACACTATTGCCATCAGAGCTGTGGATGTCGGTGCTTAAAGGGGCTTTCAGGAACTCACAGGATTACATCAATCACTGCTCGAGTCAATTGTTAAGATTGCTAAGGCACTGCCTGAGAAAGGGGCAGTGGCTCCACTGACCATCAACCTGCTGTCCATCCTCAGAATCACGGCATTTTTTTCCCCGTTATACAATTGTGCCAGCGCCTCGACTGCTGCCAACAAATACAAGGAGTTGCATCCAAAGCTGGGGTTAGAACTGCTTGAGGGCATCCTGCCAAACCGAATGCTAATTCCCTCAGTGGAAGTCTGAAGCCTTCCACAGTTGTGTTTTCTGGTGATTTTTATTTCAGCATTGTGCTCAAGAGAATGTTGTGACGTCCAGTGACTGTAGGAAGATAAAATGTGGGGTTATGGTTGAGTTGGGCTTCTCTCCACTTGTGGTACAGTCAAATGAGCAGATCAGCTTTGGTGTGGCTGGCAGTGTGCTTGTGGCCTCCTCCCTTCTCCTCAGTTATAAACTTATCCCCTGGTAAGGAGGAGTGTGCCCTCATCATGGTGAATTTGTGAAGGATACAATAGACTATGGTGAATTGTGATGAATTTCTCCAGAACAGTTCAGACAGCAGAAATGTTGTGTACTCACCCCACTGGTCTGCTTTATGATATTTTGTATGGGATCAAGGCTATTGTTATATGCATACTGTTAATATGTTATGCACCATTAGCCAGCTGGCCCTCTTCAAATACAAACCACTCTCTGGTTTCATGTGATGCCACAAATAATGATTATTTTGTATGTACAGCACGGCAGTGTGTTCAACATGAGGGACTGAATCTTTCTTTGTTTGGCTGTGTCCGAGTTGTGTCGGACTTTTTGGAGGGATTTACGTTCTGAGGCTGAACAAATTTTCTCACTGTATCTTACCTTACTTGCCTTATATTCCTACCCCACCACTATGATGTCTGTCACATTCAATTCCAGCCTCATCTTACCATGCACAGGTCCCAGAACAGCTCACCACTCAGGGGATTAGCCAGAATTCACTAGTAGCCTTGCAGGTTCACTATCTTTAAATGTCCATTGAACACTCAGACAAGTGCTGTCATTTCATACCCTGCATGCTTCCCGACATTTGTCCAGATCGTGGCGAGCAGGGGAGATACCAGGGCCCCCTCCAGGAGATCATGTTGGACAGGATGATATCGATGCAGGACTTCCTCTTCTTTCAGGATCAGCAGTGGGGACTAATTATCAGCCTGGTTCAAGGTTCCCACTCAGGTTAAAGCAGTCTCCATCATGTGGAGGGATGCACAGCACTGTAGAAAGAAGCTCAATGACCTTCTCTGCACTGCCAGTGGAAATGCCATCATCTTCTCTGTGATACCTAACACTCAATCACTTGGTTACTATACTCACCACCCACCAAGGCTCATGCTCTACTGCTCACTCTTGATCTTCTCTCACTAGCTCGCACTCATCCAACACCCCAGTGACACTAACTCTGGATGTCCTCAACATTGCCTCATCATTTCTTCGGTTCAGCCTCCCACCTGCACACCATGCCTGTCACTTCCATCTCCCTCGATACTTGCCCTTTTCTCAATCCAGGAGGAAAGCACGCCCCAGCAGGGCAGAAAGACTCAAGATTGGTGTCGAACTGCCTGACATTCAGCTGCTCATCCCTGATGTAGAGCACATCCTAAATGCCCATCTAAGTGGCTGATTGATTTTTTTCTAAACCTCTAGACTGTTAACAGAGGCAGTCCCTGACTTAGTGTGCTGGAGGCCCTTACAGAAAAGGCTATCTCCTTTGATTCGACTGTGACCTGATGACAATCATGGCAGGCTTCATGCTTTTGAGTCTGTGCTAAATGGTAAAGCAAGGCAAGATATTTATGGTATGATCCTGGTAACTCTGGTGCAGAGAAAAAACACAAAAAGACAAGGCAAGGTAGGGATGCTGTGAGCATCCAGGTGAGTGCTGTGACAGTGAGAAAAGAGCCGAGAGATGCAAAGTAGTCCTGTGGATGAGTTGGCTGTGTGTCCCTGAGCACACATTGTTCTTGCTGCAGCATTACAATCATTGTTGATATGGCCCAAGATGTAGTCGTGAAGTGCACAGTAAAGGACTGCAGATATACTATAATGACTTTTAAAGGTTGAAACAATTGGATGTCAGGTATATGTGGCTGGTACGAAGCATACCCTGAGATACTGGTGCTAGTGGTCAACATGGAAGTAATTTGGAGCACCTGGCAATGTGAATTCATCAGTTACCTATTCTGATTTCCAGGCTAAATTGCTCAATGTCTAGCTTGTTTAGTGATTTTGGTAAGACAGGAAGCAGAACATTAATGAGGTTATTTGGGCTGTTAACAAGGCAATTGACAAACAATAATCTCCCTTAATTGGCAACTCACTGCTGCCAAGTGAGAAACTCACTTTGCCACTGGTCAGAAGCAGAAAAGATGGAGCAAGGTGTTCCAACAGCGAGATGGGCTTTGTTTGCCTAATTGTCTGATTCAGCGACAAATATCATCATAGCTCATATTGTTCACACCTCAATAAGATTCAACCTAAGGTCTTTATTGAAGTGAACTTAAGATGTCTGCCCACAGTGTCATGGCAGAGGTTGCATAACTATGAAAGACTAGGAAGGTAATTTTTACATGATTTCATTTCAGTTCAAATGCCCCTCTCTTTATCCAAGAAAAGAGAAAGGAAATTGCATGCATTAGCAAATTTTTTTTGAGTTACCTGTTGCCAAATATTCACATAATTGTTCACATGCATTAGTAGTTTAATACTCTCATCAATCTCTGCATATGCATTGAACACATAATGCTGAAATCATGCTGGTCTTTTGATAGTAAGCTTGCATGTTGTTTTTATGGAATATTCATCTGGATAATGTAATTTCCTGAGGAATATTGTCCTGTGCCAATTATTGATTGATTTTTTTTTCTACTTCTATTGTTGCGTTGTTGTGGACCTCTAGATCTAATGGCTACTGTAAGATCGGTGCAGGTGTTGGGTTCACCTCTGCCTGATTGGTTACTGAGAATTGAGGACTGCTTCTCCAGTCAGCCACATGTGCCTGTGGTTGCAATGGTATGATCTGATTGTTCACTTCCACTATGAATGATCAAGGGGGATCCATTCGACGGAGTTTCCAAGTTGCCACTTGCACAGGTATTTAGTGAGAGTTTTGAAGATTTGTACCCTTATTGGCTTTTTGATGCTCAACTCTGGCAATGGTCTCTCCCCACCCCCACCCTCCCCTAGCTTATCTCTCCACGCTTCAGGCTCTCTGCCTTTATTCCTGATGAAAGGCTTTTGCCCGAAACGTCGATTTCGCTGCTCATTGGATGCTGCCTGAATTGCTGTGCTCTTCCAGCACCACTGATCCAGACAATGGTTTAGCAGTCTTGTCAACAATAAATTTGACTATTACTGTTTCACCTTGCTTTTGTCACTCACAATGGCTATGACGTCTGCCTTCAGTAGCTTTTTTTTAATATTGGAAGAGTGGTTTGGGTGTAGCATGACATCACTCAAGTGTATTTCCTCACTCAAGACTTGCATTGAATACATCTGTGTGAAATTTGCTCGATTTCTTAATCTTGGTTATTTTCACTACAACCTCAATCTTTCCATTTGACTGGGGATAGTGTGCAGATAATGTGTGGTATTGAATTTCCCAATCATGAACTAAATGACTGGATTCTTCATTTGTAAACTGAGGACTATTGTCACTCAAGACAATGCCAGGAATTCTGTAAAGACTGAGGTATCCTTTTACATATTCAGCAGCCACTATCAAAATCAACTGGTCTACCACCCAGTAGTTAGTCAAGACAATCAGATTCTGAGAATACAAAGAGATCTCCAAGTTTCCTGCATGGTTCATCTGGATGTTATGTGTCATCTGTGGCTTTCTAACTTTTTAAATAGTCTCTTGCTGTTTCATAATTGTACCATTTTACACCCCAAATAAAATCCAGATTTCCTTCATATCCTTTCTCATTTGAACAGAAGCTAGTACAGGAAAAGCTGCAGCTATTTTCTCTTTACCAGTGTTTTAAGGCATTGTGGCTGACTGGAATTTCAAACGCAAATCATTTTGGACTCCAAATATTAACTCTGTGTTTCTCTCTTCAAAGATGTTGTCAAACCTGCTAAGTTTGTCAAGCCCTTTCTGTTTTTACTTCAGATCTTCATTCCAGCATCTGTAGTGTTTTGCTTTTATTGTTCTTTTCTGTGTTGTCTCTACTCATTCTCCCTGTTGTACTGCAGACAAAGGGAAGGATAACAACAGGACCCATGACTGGGAACAAATGGTTTCACCAGAACCCTGAAGTGGGAGCCAAAGTCTTTCCTACATCTAAGACTCCACCTCCTCAATTTTAAATAACAGTAAACTCACTGAACCTCCAAAAATTCAAGTGACAGAAGAAAATGATCAGTAACTAAATTGAAAGAAATTGATGATTCCTTTAAATAGTTTCCCTGGATGATATTTTCTGCAGCTAAATGCAAGTCTAGCCATGTTTATACAAAATATTAGTTGGAACATTGAGCTTGAAAGAGGCAACATTAATTTGAAACCAGCAATGACATCCTCTGCATTCTTTTCCATCATATTTCTTGTACACTTTCTCAGACACTCACTCACTTGGCTTCTGGATGGCCTACCTTATACATTTGCATGCATGATGCAGACATCATTTTCCACCAGAAATGACAGCTTTCAAACATGAAAAATGGATAATTTGGGACTAAGTTTTGAGATCAGTGATAGCAATGGTCAAAAGTCTTGCTTCATTCTCTGTCTGAAAATTTTAAGCATATTGAGTCATCATTATAAATTTGCAATGTGTCTTATCAGAAAATGTTCTATGATTACTGAAGATTGGATCAAATAGAATTTTGTAGTAGGATGAAATGTAAATCAGCAAATACCATGTAATTTTGAGAACTATGCCTGGTCTGTCTTAGTTACCTGATTTGAGCTGGGTGCAGTATTTGTCACAACACCTTTCAGGTTGGTATATTTAGTAAAATCTTGAACAATCTAAAAGATCGTCATTGAGTTATGAATGCTATTCTCAAAAGAAAAGTCACCATGGTCAAAATCAATTAAAATATCACACATGAGTATGAATGTGAGCCAAGATGTAGCTCCATTATAATCTCTAATTGTCTTTCCCGGGGAGCAGAAGGGAATACTCAAAACATAATTTTCTGACATTGCAATCGTTTTGCACATCAGACATTTAGAAATATGTTTAAACTGATAGTCTAAAAACCCAATAAATCACATAAAACATTTTCTACATGCTCCAGGTGGTAAAGGTCCGTAATGGGAGTGTAAAATCTAACATATCCTCTGCCAAACTTAATACATTAGTTCTGAAAATAATTATGAAAGCTGAGGTGTAAAATTTACATTAATTGCTTTATTAATCTAATACACACTTACACATAATATTATAAAACATAATAATATTAAATATCTTATTAATAAGAAAACAATGGAAAGAAATCAGACACCTAAACAATATTTATAAGAAGCATTAAACTGTAATCTCTTATGTGAATCAGAGGATGTCATTTCTTGACATTTTTTGGAATAAAGAATGAGGTTAGAATGCTAAACAACAAAAATGTACACCAAAAATATCAAGGAAGGTGGTGACATTGGGACTAGTAACATAGAATCCCAGGCCAATGTTCTAGAGACATTATTTCTACTCTCAGCAGACTTTGAATACGATAGAATTAAATGCCAGTGTAATGATGATCATTGTTTTTGTTTTTTTTTACAAAAGCCCCATCTGGTTCACTGATGTCCTTTGGGGAAGAAATCTGCCATTTTTGTAAAAGAAAGATGGATGTTGCAAGTTCTGAAGGTTTGTCAGCATCTTTGAAGAGCGGAACAAAATTAATGTTTTGAGCCCAGTGTGAATCTTCTTCAGAACTGTTTCAATTCTTCTTCAGTGATGCTTCTGCAATAAGCAGATGGATATGGTTAAGCAGGTTGTTCCCCTCACCAACTACAGCAGATCCCGGCAAGCAGGTGTGCACTTTATGATTTGGTCAGGTCAGTCACTAATGGTGCTGCACCATCAAAATGGTATCAGAAAATCCAGAATATTATTAAATATTAATGACAGTTTGTACCTGTCATCCAAGATAAATCCTATTATGTCTTCTTCAGAACGCACACCAGATCTGCTGAGTTTTTCCAACATTTTTTTGGATCTTTCATCCTTACCTGGTCCAGCCTACATGGGACTCCAGAGCAACAACAGCGTGGCTGACTCTTAAACTGCCCTTTGGGCAATAAATGCTGGCCTAGCCAATGATATCTACATTCCATGATTTTACTTGAAAGAAAAAATAACCTAAAGCAGTAATAAATATTATTTTACTTATTCAAAGACCAAAACTGAGCCTGTATCTTTTGAATTTTTTCCACAACGCTAAAAATCAAGTGGTGAGACAGTGAGTTGCTGCAAGTATTCTGAATAAGTGATGTTTCCGAATGATAGATAACCAGATTGGAGCATTTACATTTTTGTTATTTAGTAAAATTGACCAGTATGGATAGATAAGTCTTAAATTTCTTGATATCTTTCCAGTAACGACATCCAAATGCCATTCTCTGCTCCACAAATATATCAAATGTTATGTGATAAAGTTGATTAAAGTTTCACAAAATATTGTTATGCAAATTTACATAAAAAAGAAAGAAAAGGCCACTACATCTAATCGTATTGACATAATAAATCCTGTGACGAGACTGCTTTCTTGCATAGTAATAAGGATTTGTTTACTTTGACTGAGATTGTTCCCCTGTATCATTTGTGGGTTGAATCTGATGGCATTGAACAGTATTCACACAATCAAAGATTTTGTTTAGATCCCAAGCATCAGTTTTTGAGAAACTGTGTTATCATCTACCTCTACCTCCAACAAGAGGGAAAGTAGCTAATCATCTGTGCCATTATTAATAAGGAGTTTTTCTTCATGTCTATGAACTACATTATATATTTGTTGAACGTGACCTCTATCTTTTAAAGAAACATGCAAATTTTTCATTTAATACACAATAGTTTTATACAGTTTGATGCTGGTAACTATATATAAATTGTTATTATCTACATTGATACTGGTTACAATTCTGGATGAAAACGTTTATAGCACAAATATAATGATTAACATCAGTACTCCTATTCTGTAAGATTATAAACAATATCTGAAATCTCATTTTGTACTTTGATACAAAATGAGATTTGTACCACAATATTTTCCACAATAAAAGGAATGGTCAGATCTTATACATTCTCAGATGATTTACATGAATGGGGTGTATATTGGATGACAGGTGCTAACTATGTCCAATGATATAATATAACTATAATGCAGGTATTATCCATTTCCTTGTACCACTTTGATGGCACAGCACCACTACAAATGTATCTGGTTATACCCCAAAAGTCAGAACTGCAAGCAGGGGTCTACTGTAGATGGTAAGTGAATAAAAGAGAAAAGCCTGCTTAACCTCATTCTCACAAATCTACCTGTTGCAGATACATCTCTGTGTGGCAGTATCTATAAGAGAGGCCATTACAGAAAACTTGGGAACATGAAGTCCTATCTTCCATTGAGGGTGTCCTCAATAATACTGTGTGGCACGACCAACTGCAAAATGGGATAGATTTTGAACAGTTCTAGCATCTTAAAACAGAGCATACCTGAGGCATTGTGGAACATTAACAGCAACAGGGCTGTATTTAAACACAATTGACAACCTCGTTGCTGGGCATATTCCACATTCTACCATGACCAGCAAGCCAAGGATCAACACTGGTTCAATGGTCAGTGCAGGAGGGCATGGCAGAAGCCCTGCCAGACAAACCAGACATTCTGTTGAAGTTCCAACACAAAACACCATGAATGCCAAAAGGTGAGAGCATTATGCTAGAACTAAGCAATCAATGCAGGAGGTTGAGAGGCGATCTGAAAGAAGTTTATATAATAATGAGAGGTATAGATAGGATTAATGGTAGTTATCTTTTCCTAGAATGGGGGATTTTAAGATGAAGGAGCACATTTTTAAACTGAGAGGAGAGAGATTTAAAGAAGACATAAGATGCAATTTTCTTTTTTACACAGAGGATGGTTCATGTTTGGAATGAACTTCCTGAGGAAGTGATGGATGCAGGTATAATTACAACATTTAAAAGACATTTGGGGATAGATGCATGAATAGGAAATATTTGGAGGGATAATGGCCAGGAGCAGACAGGTGGGACTAGTATAGGTGGGGATTATGTTTGGCATGGACTGGTTGGACTGAAGGGTCTGTTTCTGTGCTGTATGATTCTATGACTCTGAGTGTTTAAGAAGTGGAAATTTTGGACATTTAACATCCAGCATAAATTGAATTTCTGTGACTTTTTATGCTGGTTCAAGAAAAACTGTACAAGAACACAAATGGAATATTATACCCAGACTGACGAAATTTCTGTGATAGTACTCATTCTCAGCTTTTCAAGGAGGCTGTTTTTTTTACATATAACTGCACTAATATATCCATTTCAAATACTTTTTCACATTAAAACTAAATTAGTAAATTGTTCAGTGTACATTTCAAAGTCATTTTCAATTATTTAAAATTTGATTACTCAAATGGTGTACTAGACAAGCCTGGTAATAAAGCTGCATCCAAATATTACTCTTAAGAACATGAAGTGAATTATTTTAATGTGAGAAATGTCACTTCTCACTGGGGTAGTGCTCTAGGAGTCAAGTTGACAGGCTGAGGGCTTTTGACTGCTCCACACAAAGATCAACTACTTTTTGCAAGCTGAATTTCACTTTATATGAAACCTTTAATGCCAGCCTGTCTGGAACCAACATCCCCCACTGGGTGAACTAAGCAACAGCGTAAACACTGCTTACAATAAGTTTCCTAACTTGTTTTTTTAAAAAATGCAATAAACCCTTCAACAATCCTTAGTTTTGTCCTTTTCCAGTTGTCCTTTTCCCATTTCAGTCCGTAATCAAAAATATAGAAAACAAAATAAAATGGTGTTTACAAGAAATAGAATTAAACAGTTCCATTTTACACCACTTTCAGATTATACTGGTTCGTTGAAGGTTTCAGGTTATTGCCAAGTCTTATTTCATTTGCACAAGAATTGCTTCAGAATCTGTAGGATTGCAAATGGTGCTGAATACCATTAATGAGGATCCCTACTTTTGACCTTACAATGCAAGGGAAGCTGTTGGTGAAGTATCTGAAATGATTAGGCATAGACTCTGAGGCGCTCCTGCAGTGACATCCTGAGACTAATTTCCAAGAACAGGAACAATCTTCTACGTGCTATGACTCCAAAATGGAAAGATATCCCTCTATTCCTGTTGATTTCAGGTTAGCTCAGGATCCTGAGTGCCATGCTCATTCAAGTGCTGCTCTGAAGTCAAGAGCAGTCACTTTTACCTCATCCATGGAGTTCAGCTGTTTTGCCCATGTTTGGAAGAAAGTTGTAATTTAGATCAGGATCTGAGTGGCCATGGTGAAAACAAAACTGAGCATCAGTCAGCAGATTACTGTTGAGCAAATGTCACTTGATATCACTGTAATGACTCTTCCAGCACTTTGATGACGGTCAAAAGTAGATTGATGAGGCAATGATTGGATCAGTTTTGCCCCGCTTTTTATGGATAGAACATACCTAAAAAAACTCAATCAAATTTGTGAGACACTGTTTTCCTCACACAAAACCATGCTAACTATTGCCAATCAATTTTTTGCCTTTCTAAATGTCCATAAATCCTATATTTTACAATCACCTCCAACAACTTACAATCGAAGTCTGTCATTCCAGTTTCTCCTGGCAACCTTCCTTAAACAAAGGTACAACATTAGCTACTCTCCAATCATCAAGCAGCTCACCCATAACTATAGATAATGCAAATATTTCTCATTTAGACAATTCCAAAAACAGCTGTATGCAAAGCAACAGGAAGTCTAGGTCGCACTGTGCTTTTGTTGATCTATGTAAAAGCATCAGCATAGAGTACCTCTGGGCATTAATTTGATAATTCATGTAGATTTGTGATATTGGAGATTATGGATGGTGGGTTTGAATGTAGCTTGGCAAAGAAATATTTTGAAAGGTTAAATATTCTACTGTGGCCAGAATTTACACAGAATGGCACATTTCAAAGACATTTATTTCAACTGTAATTGTTCATATTGACAGTTTCTTTGCATTTCTTCAAATGCCAACATGGCTCTTTTATATCCTGCTGATAAGGCAGATTTAGCTTTTGTTTTAATATCATCTCTGAAATATGACACTTCTAACAATGCAATTCTTCCTCAATTCAAGTCTGCAGTGTTAATCCAAATGTGATTTAATTCCCTGTAACTGAACTCGCAACCTTGTGACTTACAGGTAAGGGTGAAACTGCCCACACTGAACTGAAACATCACAGTCAACCAACAATTCAGGCACAACCTTAAAATTTACTCTTGTGCTAAACAATATACTGTCATGAAATTTGCCAAATTAAAATGATTATTTAGCCAAATGAAACAACCTATTTCTCAAATTAAAGAAATGGCTCTACAATTCTGGCAGCATCTGTGGACTGACAACAGATTAATGTTTTGAGGAACACTCTATTTTTGTTTTTCATCACTTGCAGTTCATTATTTTATTTCTCAAATTGTCACAATTCTACTCAATTAATACAACTTGGCATTGCTGGAAAATGTATAGTTTGATAAGAAACAATACATACCAGCTATGCAAATATTGCAATGTTTAATATACACTGAATTACAAATTATGCTTTTATGATTCATTCTGGTTCAGCTTGCAGTAAAAGAAAGAATGACCTGCCTGTAAAATTGCAGATGTTGGGATAATAATTTGAACTCTGATATCCTCAAACTATTGCACAAGACTAGTACAGTGTATCTTTGAAAGGAAGGTTCTTCACTAAATGATTTTACTTGAAAACCACACAAAGAGTGACCAACGTTCAGCACAGACACAAAATTTACCTTTCATTTTCTTTATTTAAGATGATTTTGGATGTAATGAACTTTTATGGTACATTGAACAACTCTACAAATTAAATGAAATATTGGTTCCTCTCATCATAAAGCACCATACTGCAGTTTTCTTATTACAAAAAAAAACCCAAATAAAGAATGTGAAAGATCATAAAGTTAGAGTGTTGAACTAAGGTGTTACTGTGAATGTGTTTGGCAGATGCTGAAGCCACGTTGGTTAACCATATTTAACTTAGCAGGGTTATTGTCATGTTCAGAAAATATTCAATGCGAAAAGAGGGTTTGTTTGATGTACCTGAAAATAGGCATGATGGCTTTAACATAAGATTATTCCTTATCTGTTCATTGTACTGCAAATGATCTTGTGGCACAGTGGTAGCAGCTGGATGTCTGGGTTCAAGTCCCACCTGTCACAAAGGTGTGTCACAACACGTTTGAACAAATTGATCTGCTTCAGGAGGATCTTATCCCACCACTGATTTTCCACCTGTCTCAGCTTGTCTGCTGCTGTAACTTGCATGTTTTTTTGTTTCTTCAGCTATTGACAATTGCCTAGGTTCACTCCTGGTAAGTCTTCCTCATTTAATTTATTTTACCTGGAGATCATCCAAAATTCTACTGCCCATATGCTAATGCACCATAAATTCTGTTCACTTACAGTCCTTGTGCTTCCTTCATTGGATCCCACTCAAACAACATCTTGATTCTAAAATTCTCCTCATTGTATTCAAATCTCTTCATGTTCTTGGCCCCTTCATACTTCTATAATCTCCTCCATCCAACAGCCCTCAAAGATTCCTAAGCTTTTCTAAATGATCCCCAATCATTATTGCCCCATCAATTATGGACATGGACTTCTTAACTCTGAAATGGCCTAACAAGCCACTCAGTTGTAACAATTGGTTGAAAGATTTAAAAAAGATATGAAACCAGGTAGACTGCATGACATCCACCTAGACACTGGAAAACGCAACAATAAATATCGACCTATTGACCTTGCTTTGCTTTGTCCTACATATTAACATCTGGGAGTAGTCTCACAGACTACATGACCAAAGGCCTGACATAGTCATTCTCATGAGTATCATGAGTATGCCATCAATTACCAAGGCACCAATCTCTGAAATTCCTTCTCAACAGCAATCTGCCTTTTTTTTTCTCATGTTCTCATATAAGAAGGTTTTAAAACTACCTCTTTGACTAGGCTATTTGTCATCTGATAAAACATCACATTATGTAGTTCAGTGTCTTACTTTGTTTTATAATGTTCCTGTGAAAATGGAGACTTTCCTATATTAAATGAATTATATTTATCACTGTTGCTATTGTTGCTATTGCAGTAAAAACTTCAATCACCAACCCTATAGTTACTAGATCAGCTGTATGGTATGCAGACTCAGATGACTGACACCATGCCTGTGAATTAAAAGTCTGTAAAAAGCTTGTGAGATATTACAGCTGCTCAACAGTTTTTCCTCCAACAGCTTATTTACCTGATCTACATGCATCATGTACCATAATTACGTGTGACTCCAGACCTACAGCACTGTATTTGAGTCAATGTTGAGGTCTCCTGGGGTGACTCCCTCCCAATTACTATATATCACTATGTTGCCACTTCTTCTGGGCCTGTCCTGCAAGGAGTACAGGACATATCTAGTGATGGTGATAGTGATGTCTGTGACATTGTTTATAAGCTATGATTCCATGAGAATGACTATGTCAGGCTGTTAGTCATCTCATTTGTGAGACAGCTCCCAGATGTTAGTAAATAGGACAAAGCAAGATCAACAGGTCTATATATACTGTTGTGTTTTCCAGTGCCCAGGTCAATGTCATGCAGTCTATCTGGGTTCATGCTTTAATTAAGATTTCTAAGCAATTGTTACAACTAATAGGCTTGCTAGACCATATCAGAGTTAAGAAGTCCATGTTCAAATGCAGCAGGACCTGAACAACATCTGCACTTGGGTTACAAAGTGGCAAGTAACATTTGTGATACACAAATGCCAAGCAATAAGTGGCCTCAACAAGAAAGAATCTATCCATCGTCCCTTGACATTCAATGATGTTACCACCACTGAATGCCCCATTATCAGCATCATAGTGACCACCATCGACCAGAAACTGAACTGGATAAGCCATACGTAAATACAATGGTACAAGAACAAGTCAAAGGTTGGGGCTTTTGCAGCATGTTTCTCACCTTCTGACTCTGCAAAGCCTGTCCACCGTCTACAAGGCAGAAGTCAAGAGTGTAATGGAATAGTACCCTCTTGTCTGGATGAATGCAGCTCCAACAACACTCAAAAATCTTGGCACCATTCAGCCCAAAGCAGCACACTTGTTTGGCACCACATCCACATTAACATTCATTCCCTTCTTCATTGCTCAATAGCATTAGGTGTGTACAATCTACAAGATGCATAAATTGATTGGACAGTACCTGTCAACCCACAACCATTTCCATCAGAAGAAGAAGAGCATCAGATACATGTGAATATCACCACTTGCAAGTTCCCCTCCAAGCCACTCACCATCCTAACTTGAACAGATATAACTGTCCCTTCGATGTCACAAGGTCAAAATCCTGGAACTTCCTCCCTCATGGCATTGTAGATCTACCTGCAGCAAATGGACTGCAACAGTTCAACAGACAGCTCACCACCACTTCATGAGTGGCAACTAGGAATGGCAAGGAATGCTGGTTCATGCAGCAATGCCCATATTTTATGAATGAATAAACAAAAAAATAATAAAAAGCACTGATCAGCTTTCTACATCTCGCAAGAACACAATCTATATCAAAGAAGTAAATTCTAGGCAAAGGAAATAACTATGAACTAGCAACATATAACTGTGCTAGTTAAAACCTTAATCCCCTTTAAAATTCCTACATACCTAAAGACAGATGTAGACAATTGAAATGGTGTTATGGATAGAGATAAAACTCTGGGAAGGATGTCAATCACAGCAATCTGCAGGTTTTGATATGGTGTTCCTTTTACTTTCCAAGACCTTCTTTTCTTTAAACCCCCTTGTCTAGGTGCCTTCACTTCTTTGCAAGAGACACAGGGTGATTGGTTCATTAACTGCAAAACCTCTTAGTTACTGGTTAAAAGCAGATCTTACATCAAACTGGTGGGAGAAAAATATAGGCTTTCTTCAGACTTTGGTTACATTTTCTCCAGGGAGGTAGAGATAAAAAACCTGTTCTTCCCATGGTTTGGAGCCTTCTCACCCTCTATTGTCAACCACCCCATAGCTCACTTGCCCAGAAGTATTTAGAGTGGAGTTGTCTGGCATCGCTAACTCGTCACATTTGCAGAAGTCCGTCAGCTACCTATTGCTGGCCGAATCATTGTCTGCCTACACACCTCAGTACCATGTCATATTTTATCATCTCACCTACCGTTTGTGAAAAATTGTGTACACTAAACACAGCTCACAATGAGTTGAAGTAACTTGTTATCAAAAGTGTTGCAATTCGTTTCCCAGTCCTTGATTTTAAAAGAATTCCACAATCAAAAAATAGTGAACAATATTGCAAGTGTTTGTTTTCACAGATATTTCATGACTTTGGTCAATAACTCATGAAGAAAATAGGGGCAGCTGTGTCAGAATACTTTCTGATGCAATGCCAGATTGCACAATTTCTCAGTTTGGATTGAGGTCCAAGCCAACTGTCAGTTCAACAAAGGAAGCAGTAGTTAAGATTTTAAGTCTCAAATTTGGAGTAATTTTGTTGTCACTATGCCATTTTTCTAGTGGCTGAGCAGTCCCCTCCAAGTGCAGAGGTTACCGGCTCAGTAGGAATCTTCTCCCAGACAGAAGTGGGTACTGCAGATGCTGGAGATTAGAGTCAAGATTAGAGTGATTTGGAGATGCCGGTGTTGGACTGGGGTGTACAAAGTTAAAAATCACACAACACCAGGTTATAGTCCAACAGGTTTAATTGGAAACACATTAGCTTTTGGAGCGATGCTCCTTCATCAGGTGGTTGTCTTCATCAGCTGTTTGTCAGGAAATTCCTGATGTTTCAGGCAAAAGGAATTTCCTGATGAAGGGCTTTTGTCTGAAACATCAATATTCCTGCTCCTCAGATGCTGCCTGACCTGCTGTGCTTTTCCAGCACTATTCTTATCTTGACATCTTCTCCCTGGTGCAGGGTGGAGATAACCAGAATTGAAGGCTCCATGCCCTAACCATGCACAAAAAGGTCCCAATTATAATGAGATCGATCTAATGGGGGGACCTCTGTTACCAATACCTTTCCTCTACTGAGTCCAGTTGTTCATTATTTGCGACTTGATGTGCAGTTCAAAAAATAAAAGCAACTGGTGTCACAGATTCAAAAATAAGCCTCTTAGCATTTTTTAAAAATGTTGTTGTCATAATTGTTAACTGTTTTTCTACAAATAAATCATAAAAATAAGTTATCCTCTTTAAAGTTGTCTTTTATAACAATTAGCTCATTGTATATACTAATTCTAACAAGGATATAGATTGGGATGGAGAAATTGCAATTGTTTAATCCCAATTTTTTTGTCTGCTCTTAACTTGCTCCAGAATGGCATCCAAGCATGTTTGTATAATTGCACCACAGATATGACATCAATGTTGCCACTTTTGGAGCTCAGCACTGTACATAAAACCTTCTTTGAACCTTAACACAATAGTTCAGTAAAGGCAATAATACCACCACTGTTTAAAGATTGATTTCTTCTGGCTGTTTCTATGATTTAACACTGGTTTGGTGTTTTCTTTGGTTGCACTAAATTACTAAGAGATAGTTATTAAGGGACTTTTTGCTGACTGTGAAGATACTGTACAAACCAATGGTGCTGACATGGATATATCTCAGTAGTCAGACTAAGGCTGGGAGAGTGAGATGAAGGCATAGAGAGCTGGAGAAGCTCTTGGAAGAGGGGAGAAGGTAAAAGGCTCTTGGCAGAAAGAAAGGTTGTTCAGAGAGCAATTCTGCAACCTTCTCCTTATTTGGGAACAATAGATTATATTTTCCACTGTGTAAGAGAAATTGTGCTTAACTAACATGTTGGAGTTTTTAAGGAGCTAACTAGTGGATTAGATAGGGGAAAACCTGTGGATAAGGAGTTCTGAAGAAGGGTCATGGGACCCAAATCTTTCTCTCCACAGATGCTGCTAGACTTGCTGAGATTTTTCAGTGATTTCTGTTTTTATTTCTGATTTCCAGCATTTGCCTTTGGTTTTGTTTTGTTAAAGCACATGGGGTTGGAGGTAATATCGTGGTATAGACTGAAAATTGGTTGTTAAACCGGGAAGAGAGACTGGGAAATAAATAGATCTTCTTCCAGGTGGCAGGTGATGACGAGTGATGTACTACAAGGATCAGTGCCAGGGTTCCAGATATTTATGATCTATAAATAAAAAACCGAGATGATGGAACCAAATTTGCTGATGACATAAAACTAGATGGGATCAGGTACAGTGGCTCAGTGGTTAGTACTGTTGCCTCACAGCGCCAGGGATCCAGGTTCAATTCCTGCTTCAGGTGACTGTCTGCGTGGGTTTCCTCCAGGTGCTCTGGTTTCCTCCCACAGTGCAGGCCAGGTGAGTTGGTCATGCTAAATTATCCATAGTGTTAGGTGCATTAGTCAGAGGGGAATGGGTTTGAGTGAGTTACTCTTCAGAGGGTCGGTGAGGACTTGTTGGGCCGAAGGACCTGCGTCTACACTGTATGGAATCTAATCTAAATCATGAGTTGTGAGGCTTTGGTATGAAAGACTGAATGGCAGAGTATTATTTAAATAGTGATATATTTGGAAATGTGGATTACAAAGGGATATAGGTGTTCTTGTTCACCAGTCAATGAAAGCATGCAGGCAGGTACAGCATGCGATATGTTGGCCTTCATTGCAAGATGATTTGAGTTCTGAAGTAGGGGATGTCTTACTGCAATTATACAGGGTTATAGTGAGACTGCATCTGGAGTTTTGTATGCAGTTTTGGTCTCTGTACCTTGCCACACAGTTAATGTAGTGAATGTTCAACAGGCTGTTACAGGGAATGGCAGGACTCTTACATGAGGATCTATTGGTTTGAGTGAGCCTGTATTCACTAGAGTTTAGGTGAATAAGAGGAGGTTTAATTGAAATGCATAAAATTCCAACAGGGCAAGACAGATTAGATGCAGGGATAGTGTTTCTCCTGGCTGTGGAGTCTAGAACCAAGAATGACAATCTCAAGATACAGGTGGACCATTTAGGACTGAGATGAGGAAACAGTTATTCACTCAGAGAGTGGCCAATTTGGGGAAATTGTTACCACACAAAACTGAGGAGGCTAGTTCACTGAGTAAATTCAAGAAAACGGTTGATGAATGTTTGGATATGGAAGAAGTCAAGGGGTTTTGAGAGAATGCAGGAATGTGGTGTTGAGATAGAGGATCAGCCATGGTTATGGTAAGAACAGTAAGAACAGTCTTGAAGAACTAAATGACCTTCTCCTGCTCCTAATTTCTGTATTTCAACAACTTACTTCAGTTTCTGTGGAATATGTTAGAACTGGAAAAGTAATCACCTCAAAGTAAGAACATGCACAGAGGCTGTGGAAATCTTTTCTGCTTAGAAATTTAGCCATTTGTCAGGCCAAAGATTCCAGTTTGACTGGTAGAACTCATACACTCCATGAGATGGATGTTCACATCTACCTTATGAATAAAAAGCTGAAGCTAATTAACATCCAGTACCCTTTCCGAAAACAGACTTTACACTTTGTTTATGGATTTAACATACATATGAGAACTACTTGCCAAGATTGGTGTACTCTGAAACCTAACAAATAGGCTTACAAGGACAACTGCAAAACAAAACCAACAAAGCAGATTTGCTATAAATACATTTATTTGAACATTGACCACTGTTCTTCTCCAAAAAGGCTCTGCACAATTAATGCCACCATTTCTACATTGTTACTGGCAACCATCAGTCCCTAATCCACTTAGCCTCATTCCCTTCCTAACATCCTGTAATTATATAGCCAAGGGTTGCTGCATGTGTAAAAATTAGGGTCATCATCCATTCCACTTCATCAGCCACCTGTGAAACCCAGGCCCCAGTCTCACTTGTGTTGTGTTCCTCACCATTCCGAAGCAAATTGTTTTTCTATTCACTCATGGGATGAGGCAAGCATTTATTGCCCATCCCATAGGGCAGTTAAGAGTAAACCACATTGCTGTGGGTCTGGAGTCACATGTAGTCCAGACCTTGTGAGGATGGTCATTTCCTTCCCTCAATACTAACCGTTGTCATTGTGTTCTCAAAATCTCCAGCATCTGTGATATATTATGACCCAGGGTCTGCACTAATGTCTTGAGTTCTCAATGTTGCTCCCATGACCTTCATTCATTTTATTGTGAGGGAAAGCTACAAATGCAGAGCTCTGGTTTCTAGACATAAAAAATAAATTGATGAGTTTGGTACCTCTCAGTAGCAATGTTAGCTAAGAATATCCAAGTCAAAGAAAGGTATCCTTCAAAAGATAGCACTAAGCAAACAAAAATACTTAAAATGAAAGTGAAATGCTTGAAACTAACACTATGCTTTTTGCATTTATAAAGAAATAGACATATAGATATTTGGTGTGAACATCCTCCATCAAAACTATTACAGCCAGAGATCTATCTTGCTCTGACGACAGCAAAGGCTGAATTTGCACTGGCATGTTTGCATCAGCATTATATTGCAGAGGCTGAGCCCCAGTTCTCAGATACCTCCTTCTATTTCTGAACCATAACCCCACCAACATACATCAGGTTACTGTATCCACAATAATCACTAACCTCATTTCATCTGGTCATAATCCACCCCCCACCCACTGCCCCCAACCCCAAGTCTTCCAACCCCAAAGAGCTCGCTTCTGCCTCCTTCCCAAAATCCACCAACAGGTCTGCCCAGGCAGACGCAAAGTTTCTGTCTGCTCCTGTCCCACAGAGCGCATCTCTTCCTATCTCGACTCAATATTTTCTCCCCTGATCCAGTCCCTTCCCACTTACATCCTTTCCATGTGCAATCCTCATCAGGATGGTCTCAGGTGTCTCTGCGTCTTCCTGAAATAAAAAGGCCTGAAACGTCCTCATTCACTATCAACTTTCTTTGCCTGACTGTGCCCATCCTCAATCAGAATGGCTTCTCTTTTAACTCCACTCCTTTTCGTCAAGTCGAAGGGTAACTGCATGGGTCCCAGTTATGCCTGTCTCTCTGTGGGGTATGTGGTACATTCCTTATTCCAGTGCTATTCCAACCCCCAACCACAACTCTTTCTCTGGTATATTGTTGACATCATCAATGCTGCCTTCCATCTCTCATCCGGAATTGGAAATGTTTATCAATTTTGTTTCCAATTTCCACCCAGATCTTACCTTCATCTGGTCTATCTCTGACTCCTCCCTTCTCTTCCTTGACATCTTTATTTCCGTTTCTGGGATAGGCTGGCCAAGGACATGCAGGTCCTTGGACTCCTCCATCGCCAGACCATAACAACACGACGGTTGGAGGAAAAATGCCTCATCTTCCGCCTAGGAACCCTCCAACCACAAGGGATGAACTCAGATTTCTCCAGTTTCCTCATTTCTCCTCCCCCACCTGAAGAAGGGCTCATACCCGAAACGTCGATTCTCCTGCTCCTTGGATCCTGCCTGACCTGCTGCGCTTTTCCAGCAACACATTTTCAGCTCTGATCTCCAGCATCTGCAGTCCTCACTTTCTCCACCAATATCCAATACAAACCCACCAACTCCCTCAGTTACCTTGCCTAATACATCCTCACACCTTGCTTCCTCTCAAGGCTCTACTCTATTCTCCCCGTTCCTCTGTCTCTGTATCATCTGTTCTGATGATACCAACTTTGACAAGGGGCCTCTGAAATTTCCACCTTCTTCCTCCTCTGAGGATTCCCCAGTACCCTAATTGATAGGGCCCTCAGCTGGGTCTCACCCATCTTCTACACTTCAGCCCTTTCTCACTCTCCTGTCCACCACAACAGCAATAGAGTCCCCTTGGCTTCACCTACCATCTCACTGGCCTCCAGATCCAAAGGATCATTAGCTGCCATTTCTGCCACTTTCAGTGGGATACCACCACCAGATACATATTCCCTCCGCTTTTTTGCCAAGCTTCTGCAAAGACGCTTCCCTCTGGGACACCCTGGTCCACTCCTCCTTCATAGAACATAGAAAAGTCCAGCACAGAACAGGCCCTTTGGCCTACGATGTTGTGCCAAGGATTAATCCTAATGTAAGATAAAATAACCTTACCTACGCACCCCTCAATTCGCTGCTGTCCATGTGCATGTCCACCAGGTGCTTAAATGTCCCTGATGACTCTGCTTCCACCACCACTGTTGGCACCGCATTCTATGCATTCACAACTCTCTGCGTAAAGAACCTACCTCTGACTTCTCTATACCTTCCTCCTAATATCTTAAAACTATGATCCCTCATCCCAGTCAATCCCACCCTGGGGAAAAGTCTCAGGGTATTGACTCTATCTATGCCTCTCATTAGCTTGTATACCTTGATCAGGTCACCTCTTTTCCTCCTTCTCTCCAGAGAGAAAAGTCCAAGCTTAGTCAACCTCTCTTCATAAGACAAGCCCTCCATTCCAGGCAGCATCCTGGTAAACCTTCTTTGCACCCTCTCCAAAGCCTCTGTATCTTTCCTATAGTAGGGCGACCAGAACTGGACACAATATTCCAAGTGTGGTCTCACCAGGGCCTTGTAGAGCTGTAGCAAAACCTTGCGGCTCTTAAACTCAATCCCCTTGTTAATGAAAGCCAAAACACCATATGCTTTCTCAACAACCCTATCCACTTGGGTGGCAACTTGAGGGATCTATGTTCTTGAATACCAAGATCCCTCTGTTCCTCCACACTGCCAAGAATCCTGTCTTTAATCCTTTATTCAGCATTCAAGTTCAACCTTCCAAAATGCATCATGTTGCATTTATCTAGATTGAGCTCCATCTGCCATTTCTCAACCCAGCTCTGCATCCTGTCTATGTCACGCTGCAGCCTGAAATAGCCCTCAGTACTATCAATGGCACTTCCAAACTTTGTGTCATCTGCAAATTTACTAACCCACCCTTCAATCTCCGCATCCAAGTCACTTCTAAAAACTACAAAGAGCAGAGGCCCAAGAACAAAGCCCTGCAGGACACCAGGAGAAAGTGAGGACTGCAGCTGCTGGAGTACCAGAGTTGAAAAATGTGGTGCTGGAAAAACACAACAGGCCAGGCAGCATCCGAGGAGCAGGAGAATCGACGTTTCAGGCATAAGCCCTTCTTCTCCCTGTAGGACACCACTCAACACTGACTTCCAGACAGAATACTTTCCATCTACAACTACTTTCTGCCTTCTGTCAGCCAACCAATTCTGAATCCAGATAGCCAAATCTCCCTGGATCCCATACCTCCTGATTTTATGAATGAGCCTACCAATGGGCCTTGCTGAAGTCATACAAACCACATGTACTGCTTGACCTGTCTTGTCACCTCCTTGAAGAACTCAATGAGATTAGTTAGGCACGACCTGCCCCTCACAAAGCCATGCTGACTGCCTTTAATCAAGCTATGCTTTTGCAAATAATCATAAGTCCGATCCATCAGAATTCTTTCCAAAACCTTGCTGACCACTGACGTAAGACTGACTGGTGTGTAATTGCCAGGGATTTTTCCTATTACCTTTCTTGAAAAGAAGAACAATATTCACCTCCTTCCAATTCTCCTGTATGACTCCCGTGGAGAGTGAGGAAGCAAAGATCTTCACCAGCGCCTTAGCAACCTCCTTTCTCATTTCCCAGAGCAACCTAGGATAAATCTGGTCTGGCCCTGGGGACTTATAAATGTTAATGTTCACCAAAATTTTCAACACATCAACTTCATCAATCTTGATCTGTTCAAGCCCATATCTCAGCTCCTCAAAGTTCTCATTCACTACAAAGTCCCTTTCTTTAGTGAAAACTGAGGCAAAATACTCATTTAGGGCTTCCCTTATCTGCTCAGACTCCACGCACAAGTTCCCTACGCTATCCCTGATCAACCCTACCTTCTCCTTGATCATTCCCTTATTCTTCACGTATGAATAAAATGCCTTTGGGTTCTCCCTAAGCCTTCCTGCCAAGCCTTTCTTGTGCCCCCTCCTGGCTCTCCTCTGTCCATTTCTGAGCTCCATTCTAGCAAGCCTGTAATCCTTTAAAGCTGTGCTAGATCCTTGCTTCCTCCACCTTACATAAGCTACCTTCTCATTTTGACAAGAAACTCCTCTGTTCTCGTCATCCAAGGCTCCTCAATCTTACCCCTTCTCACCTGTTTCAGAGGAACAAATTTGTGCTCCTAATAACCCTCCCATAGCCCCACAGCACCTTCCCTCTGCAACCGCAGAAGGTGTAAAACCTGCCCAATTACTTCCGCCCTCCTCAGTATCCAAGGATCCAAACATATCTTCCAGGTGAAGCACTTTACTTGTACTTCATTCAATCGAGTCTACGCATTCACTGCTCACAATGTGGTCTCCTCTACATTGGGAAAACAAAGCATAGACTGGGTCCCGCTTCACAGAACACATACGTTCTGTCACAATAAAGATCCTGAACTTACAAACAAAAACAGAAATTGCTGGAAAAGCTCAGCATTTGTGCAAAGAAATCAGAGTCAATGTTTCTGGTTAAGGAATCCTTCCTGAGCTTCCAGTTGCTTGCCACTTTAACACTCCACCCTGTTCTCTGACCAAAATCACTGTCTCAGGTTTGTTGCAGTGTTCCAATGAAGTTCAGCGCAAGTGGAAGAACGGCGCCTCATTTTCTGTACAGCCTTCAGGACTCAACATTGAGTTCAACAATTTTAGGGCTTGAGACATCTTCTCCCATGTCTTTACCCCAATATCACCCACCAGATCTTGTTATCACATGGTCTGCTATTACATTGTTAGCCAATAATAGTTCCTATTAACATCATTTATTCTCCAAGGCTGACCGTTATCCACTTCTTTCTCTATCCAACTGTTCTCTCTCTCAGAGCTCTATCTCCACCTATCATTTACCCCTTACCCCTCCCCCCACCCTATCTTCTGCATAATAATCAACTTTTTATTAGCTACCATCAGTTCAGAAAAAGGTCACTGGACCTGAAACGTTAACTCTAATTTTTCTCCATAGATGCTGCCAGTCCTGCTGAGACTTTCCAGCAATTTCTGTTTTTGTTTCTGATTTACAGCATCTGCAGTTCTTTCATTTTTTTAAAATCAGTGATGAGTTTGTATTAATACAGTGACAATGTCAAATGGTCAAATGTATTACAATGCCATGTTATAAGAACTCCTCCCACCTATTCACACACAGATGAATGCAACACCCATAGTGTGCCTCAAATTATTTTGAATTTCCAAACTGTGTAACATCAGACAAGAGGTAATTGGGTCAGAAGTTCATGTATGCTTTACAAAGCTGCAAGTAAAGGGTTTATTATGATAACCATAATACCAAAAACCTGTTTATTTAAGGTAATGGAAAGGAACAGTTGCGTTTCATTGTTGACAATCAGCAGTAACCTTGCAGATTCCTAACAAGAAAACCTCAATTTGAAAATCAAAGAATAATTTTTGCAATTTCAGGGACTGGGCACTATTCCCCATAATAGGAGGGGATTATTTTGATTATATCAGATTCTTTGTGTGTTTTCTCATGATTAGTTATTATTTCACATTTCGCTTTATTTCCAAACTGAAACCTCTCAAAACTTAAATGAAATTGGTCAAAATACACTCCATGTGGAACATCCCTATGCGTGTGCAGATACTTTCAATTCCATAGTAACAAATGTATTTGTTGTACTCTGATGTCACAGTAGCTTCCACCTGGCTTATTGTCAAAGACATTAGAACACAAAATAAAAAGCACCAGATGCACCAAATCAATTATTATCAATTGTCAATTTGTAACATGTCTAAGTTTCCAATTTCTACTAAGTCTCAGTCCATTGTTTACATCTAAAGTTGTATTCCTGTAAGTTTCAGTCAGTTTCAGCCACTTTTCAATAAAAATTGCTTTGAATTAAAAAGTGCATACACATGTGGAAAAAAGGTAAATTTATTTCTGTCTGATCACATAATGTACCGCTTGATTGTTCGGAGCAGGCAGCAGATAATCTTAGTATCTTTTAGAAGGTGCAGAGAGGAAAAAAATAATTAAGTGCAAAAAGGAAAATGAAATAACTGCAGATTATCCAAGGTCATGAATCACCATCTGATCAAAATATGGCACCTAATAAATGAGAAAAGCAAAAATACAATCAGCCACACACTTAGAGAGTCAAGAACATTTGCTTTCCTTGAGTAACTGTGGCACAAAGCTCCACTGCGCTCGCCATTAAAGTAGTATAATAGGATACTGGTTTCTGAAATATATGCATAATTTCACAAGTATGCATCTTGACAAAGAATAATATGAAAATTACACTTGCAACATAAAAAGAAAACAGAAGCAGCTAATGAAGGTTTTATGTTCAGATACATTTCCCAGGATTTTATAAGTGTTGCAGGATCAGGACATAAAAAGGAAGGCTTTCAAAAATCTTGAAAACATTTTTTAACATGCTTCTGGGAGAGTTCTGAATTTTGAAAGAGCCACTGAGAAGGGGGGAGTGAGGAATGTGGTCACCACCAATTATTGGCAGCTCAAGCTTCTTGCAAATGAACCATAGAATCCCCTACAGTGTGGAGGGCGACCATTCAGTCCATCAAGTCCACACCGACGCTCTAATGAGCATCTCATCAGACCCACCCCCGACTCTATCCCTGTAACCCTGCATTCCCCATGGCTAATCCACCTAGCTTGCACATTCCTGGATACTGTGGGAAATTTAGCACAGCCAATCCACCTAACCTGCACATCTCTGGACTGTGGAAGGAAACTAGAGCAACTAGAGGAAACCCACACAAACACGGGGAGAATATGCAAATTCCACACAGACAGATGTTCGAGACTGGAATTCCACCAGGCCCCTGGTGCTAGCAATGCTAACTACTGAGCCATCATGCATCCCCAACTGAGCTACTGGTGCCTGATGGGCTTGATATTTCCCAGTTGCAATTTTGTCATTTTTTTTTCAGTGTGCCCAGTCTTGTCACATTTACAAATCTTGTTCTTGTAGACCTGACGATGAAATAATTTGAGGGAGTCAACTGTTGTTGATGTAAGTGCTGGCCTGAACTTTGTTGAACAAAGCTACTGGAAGTCTCCTTCCTACTCCATATCCTTCTCAGAAGCTGCTAGCTCTGCTCAGGAAGGCAGCAGCAGCACCTAGTATAGCTACCATCTGCCATTCCCACTTGTTCAGGCAGGTAGTTCCCACCTCCTCGAGGGGGGTTGATATTCCTGATTAGGCACAGAGCTTACCTCCTGGCCTGTTGGCTATTTACACGTAAAACTCACACCACAAGAATGACACAGCTTCGGCACAGAATGAGAACTCAGAATTTGCCTGACCCTGCTTTGAAAGTGTGGTCCATTCTGTTCTTCAGATTGGACCATAACATTGTTTAGCTACTTTCTCTAACCACCTTACAAGTGATATTTTACGTTATTTTTTTATGTCATGTAAAGCATATGGCAAATATGAACTGCAGGAGTACGTGTCAAATGCTGAAGTATTGTCACATTACAGGTGCTGCTGTGATGCATTAAAAGAAACTCCCTGTTTTAGCTCGTTGAAACTAGTAATTTTGAGGTTAGGAATAATATCAGTTTTAAGTCAGATAAATTTTGCAATGGTATCACATCTACTGGTCTTTCCATAGAGAAAAAATAATCTTCATTATTTCAGTGTATTTGCTGATATCCAACACTTAATAATTCTTCGCTGCATGAATTCTAATTAACAAATAAGCCACTAAAAGATCTCTCACTAAGTTCCAAGTGTACTTTCTTGCATCAGAAAGATCACTATGGCAACTGAAAGAAAAAGTACATAGTCATGCTAGCTCTTCCTGTAATTGAAGCAGTAGACAGTTTAGTATTCTTTTTACCAGTCTTTAATCATTAAAATATTAATGTAACCTGATTACTCATCTGGAGATGTGAGAATCTTGCTATCAATTTCCACTGGGGTTTCACTACAAGCTCAACCACTACCAAAGGCTTAACTTTTTAACTTGATTTGGAGATGCCGGTGTTGGACTGGGGTGTAAAAAGTTAAAAATCATACGACACCAGATTATAGTCCAACAGGTTTAATTGGAAGCACATTAGCTTTCGGAGCGACGCTCCTTCATCAGGTGGCAGTGGAGGACTCGATCGTAACACAGAATTTATAGCAAAAATTTACAGTGTGATGTAACTGAAATTATACATTGAAAAATTGATTGTCTGTTAAACTTTTCATCTGTTAGAATACAGTGATAGTTTCACTTCTTTCATGTGCTCAAAAACTGCATGAATTTATGTAAAACTCAGTTTTCTAACTTTTTAGATTAGAATCAATCTAAACATCATGGCATAGACAGCAAACACAGGGGGCCAACACCTTCAACATATTGTCTAGCTATCACCTATTGTTAACAGCTAACCCAAGAATGCAACTTTTAAAAAAAGGTTTTGTGATTTACACATGAAAGAAGTGAAACTATCACTGTATTTCTAACAGATGAAAGGCTTAACAGACAATCAATTTTTCAATGTATAATTTCAGTTACATCACACTGTAAATTTTTGCTATAAATTCTGTTACGATCGAGCTCTCCACTATCACCTGATGAAGGAGCGTCGCTTAGAAAGCTAGTGTGCTTCCAATTAAACCTGTTGGACTATAACCTGGTGTTGTGTGATTTTTAAATTTTTAACTTGCAACTTGTTCGTTTCCCCATGGTATACAAAAGACCAAATGGTCGACTGTAATCCAAGCATAAGAAGGTTTTCGTTGTCTAACTAATTAATTCTGGTTGAGCAGGTTTTGCAGTTAAAAACACATTCTAATGCATAACATAGGATGCTGGGCTGGAAACTATTAGTCTCAAGGGAACTTAAAAAGTGATATACATTTTTATGATTGAACTGCAAGGGATATCCCAAAGCAGTTTGCTTGGCTGGATTTCTTAAAGCTCTTTTGATACATAACAAGACCAGATCATAATGGATGCCTCCAATAACAATCATAATGTACAACCTGGGGTTCACAGAACACAGAATTTACTTTCTACACAATAGATCTTACCTCACACAATTCACTTGCTTTACTAATAAATTGTATAATTATCTCCATCAGTTAACCTTAGTCACAAGAAAATTCAAGAAAATGGAATTCATTAAGTGGAATGTTTGATGTATCTTTGTTCACAGATTTCCTTTGCATATTCATAGGATCATTGAGATGAGAATGAGGCCATTTAGCCCACCCTCTGTGTATGCGGACTGCTTTGCAAGTATTATCCCATTGGTCCCACAACCTTGTCCTTTTTCCATGATCTTGCAAAGTTTCTTTTGCCTCAAGTAGTTACACTTTTATTTTGCAAGTTCCTGTTGTTTATGTTTCCACATCCTGTGTTAGATAGAACAGAGGGTAAAAGTATCGACTCAATGCTTCCTGGATGCAAAGCACTGCTTATGGAATGCAGTCACAGTGCACCACCTGTTTGAAATCATTCGATAACACAAAGTGCTGCATGCAGCATTCCAATGACATTATAATGTGGTGTGTTCCCAAGTCAGTACTTTTGTCATACATTGAAAACATAGATCATGCAGCACGTACATTATTGGGTGTAAACCAATGTTAGCACATTGTTGCCAGTGATTCAGGAAAGTGGGTGAGGTGTTTACTTTTCATGGGCCCAAAGCAGTTTAAAAAGTCACAAAGGATTTTGGCAGACATATTTTGAAAGTGGTGCAGATGAAATTCATGTGCAGCATTATTTATTAATATCCTAAAGAAAAGGTGTTGTGAGTCAAGTGATATTGTTACTTTCCAGGAATGTTTGGACCATATGAGATATTTATTGAACAGAATTTGTTCTCCAAATAAAATGTATGATTTAAAATATACATTACAAATCAATGTTAATTACACCTAACACAGTGCTTATTTTAGCAAAAACAATTGTCCTATTCATTCACAGACAACATATCAGAAATGTTGTTTGTTAGGTTTTCAGAGCCGACTGTGTATAAATTTAAATGCAAGTTAATTCTTACCCGTATAATATACTGTATTTGTGCAGGCTAAGCTTGAAAAGTTCAATTTTTTAAAAATTCACTCATGAGATGTAGGCATCTCTAGCTCAGCCAGCGTTTATTGTCTGTTCCTAGTTGCCCAGATTGCTGTGGGTCTGGAGTAACATAAAGGCCAGACCAAGTAAGGAAGACAGATTTCTTTCCCTCTAGGACATTAGAGAACGAACAGGGTTTTCCCGACAATCGACAAGGTCTCCATGATCATCATTAGACACTTAATTCCAGATTCTTAACTGAGCTCAAATTTTATCACCTGCCATGGTAGGATTTAAACCCAGTTCTCCAGAGGTTTAACTGAGTTTCTGGATAAATAATCCAGTGATAATACCGCAAGGTCATTGCCTCCCCATGAAATATTAAATCAATTAGAGCTGCATTCTTTGAATTTGTGGATTACTTTCAAGTTTATTTCATTAAGGATGTGGGTAGTGATAAATGCGTTGACTACATAATGACAGCAGGTACTTCTCTGACAATATTTAAAATGATAATGGAACCCAAATTGCTTGCAAAGTACACACAAATTTAACTGTAACCAATTAGACAATTATATGTCACATAAAAAGGAAAAGTGCTTGAAATACACAGCTCACTCAGCATTGCAAAGACAAGTTTTGACAGCCTGAATGTGTGACCCTTCATTATTGCTTTCAATTCATGAAAATTATTCCAAACTAACTGCTGTCAGAGGCATTGTGTTTTTTCTTGGCTGTGAGCTACATTGCATTTTTGGAGGGATTCTTACTGTGAAGGCCAATGAGATTTCTCGGCATACCTTACAAAATGAGTCTTATTAACTACAAATGCTCCTCCTATAATATACCTCACATCAGATCCTGGACCCACCTTACCACATTTGAGTTGAAACTTTATTGCTGGAACAGCACAGCAGGTCAGGCAGCATCCAGGGAACAGGAGATTCGACGTTTCGGGCACAGGCCCTTCTTCAGGAATGACTTACCACATACCATTCCCAGAAAAACTCACTACTAACTGGATATTCACCAAAAGACTGATGTTCCTAATGCCTGTACCAGCTGTGAAAGGCTATTGTGCATAGATGAGGAGTTTGGAAAACTTTTTAAAAATCATTCTTGGGATGTAGCCTGTCCTTACTTTTCCCTTGAGAATGTGGAGGTGAGCTGCCTTCTTGAATGGCTGTAGTCTACGTGTTGTAGGTTGACCCACAATGCACGTAGGTGGGGAAGACCAAGTTTTTGACATAGTGACAGTGAAGGAACAGCAATATATTTCCAAGTCAGGATGGTGAGTGGCTTGGAGAGAAACTTGCAGGAGGTGGTGTTCCCATGTATCGGCTGCCCTTGTTCTTCTTATAGAAAATGGTCTTGGGTTTGGAAGGTGCTGTCTAAGGATCTTTGGTGAATTTCTGCAGTGTGTCTTGTAGATAGCATACACTGCTGCTACTGAGCATTGGCGGTGCACGGAATGATTGTGGATCTGCTGCCAATAAAGTAGGCTTCTCCTGAATGGCGTCAAGCTTTTTGAGTGTTGTTGGAGCTGCACCCATCCAGGCAAGTGGGGAGTATTCCATCACATTCCTGACTTGTGCCTTTAGATGATAGACAGGCTTTGGGGAGTCAAAAGGTGAGTTACTCACCATACTATTCCTAGCTTCTGACCTGCTTTTATAGCAATTGTGTTTATGCAGTGAGTCCAGTTGAGTTTCTAGTCCATGATAACTCCCAGGATGTTGATAGTGGGGGATTCGGTGTTGGTATGAACATTGAATGTTAAGGGACAGTGGTTAGATTATCTCTTATTGGAGATGGTCATAGCCTGGCATTTGTGTGGCATGAATGCTACTTGCCAAATGGCAGCCCCAGCCTGGATATTGTCCAAATCTTGCTGCATTTCAACATGGACTGCTTCAGTATCTGAGAAGTTGCAAATGGTGTTGAATATTGTGTAATCATTGAACCTTATGATGGAAGGAAGGTTTTAGATTACTTGCAGTATATGGAAACAGGCCCTTTGGCCCAACAAGGGTTTTTACAAATATATTAAGGACAAAAGGGTAACTAGGAAGAGAATAGGGCCCCTCAAAGATCAGCAAGTTGGCCTTTGTGTGGAGTCACAGAAAATTGGGGAGATACGAAATGAATATTTTGCATCACTATTTACTGTCGAAAAGGATATGGAAGATATAGACTGTAGGGAAATAGATGGTAACATCTTGCAAAATGTCTAGATTACAGAAGATGTAGTGCTGGATGTCTTGAAACGGTTAAAAGTGGATAAACCCCCAGGACCTGATCATGTGTACCCGAGAACTCTGTGGGAAGCTAGAGAAGTGATTGCTGGGCCTCTTGCTGAGATATTTGTATCATCGATAGTGACAGGTGAGGTGCCGGAAGACTGGAGGTTGGCAAATGTGGTGCCACTGTTTAAGAAGGGCGGTAAAGACAAACCAGGGAACTATAGACCAGTGAGCCTGGCCTCAGTGGTGGGCAAGTTGTTGGAGGGAACGACAAAACTGATTCGAATTAGGCCAGTTTAAATTATACCCCCCGAAAATATCAAACTCCAATCAAGCTTGAAATGAGTATAATGACAATCTTAAAGGCCAATGAGACAATCTGATACTTTGGGGTATAAGACTGGGGAAAATCAAACAGTTGGGAGGAGAACTACCACAACACCACTATCAGAACTCGAGAGGTACCTGTCTGGAGAAGGAGTTTGCACAGAGAAAAACCTCAACACTGACCTGGAGAGCCAAAGGTAAAGAGAAGAGTTGACTGCTGGCTGGTTTTAAAATTTGGAATTTTGTGTAAATCTTAATTGGGAGTTTTATCACGAGTATTATTTCTTTTTTAGATTTTTTCTTTTAGATTACTTAGTGTGGAAACAGGCCCTTCGGCCCAACAAGTCCACACAGACCCAGACCCATTCCCCTACATTTACCCCTTCACCTAACACTATGGGCAATTTAGCATGGCCAATTCACCTAACCTGCACACCTTTGGACTGTGGGAGGAAACCAGGGCACCCGGAGGAAACCCACGCAGACACGGGGAGAATGTGCAAACTCCACACAGACAGTTGCATAAGGCGAGAATTGAACCCGGGTCTCTGAAAGATGTTGTGAAACTTGAAAGGGTTCAGAAAAAATTTACAAGGATGTTGCCAGGGTTGGAGGTTCTGAGCTACAGGAAGAGGCTGGGGCTGTTTTCCCTCGAGCGTCGGAGACTGAGGGGTGACCTTATAGAGGTTTACAAAATTATGAGGGGCATGGATAGGATAAATAGACAAAGTTGCTTCCCTGGGGTCGGGGAGTCCAGAGTGAGGGGGCATAGGTTTAGGGTGAGAGGGGAAAGATATAAAAGAGACCTAAGGGGCAACTTTTTCACGCAGAGGGTGGTACGTGTATGGAATGAGCTGCCAGAGGATGTTGTGGAGGCTGGTACAATTGCAATTTGGATGGGTAGATGAATAGGAAGGATTTGAAGGGATATGGGCCAGGTGCTGGCAGGTGGAACTAGATTGGGTTGGGATATCTGGTCGGCATGGACGGGTTGGACCGAAGGGTCTGTTTCCATGCTGTACATCTCTACGACTCTATGACTCTAAGTCCACACTAATCCTCCGAAGAGCAACCCACCTAGACCCATTCCCCTACATTTGCCCATTCACCTGACATTATGGGCAATTTAGCACAGCCGTAAATCATAGAACATAGAACATTACAGCGCAGTACAGACCCTTCGGCCCTCAATGTCGCGCCGACCTGTCACACCAATCTGAAGCCCATCTAACCTACACTATTCCATGTATATCCATATGCTTGTCCAATGATGACTTAAATGTACTTAAAGGTGGTGAATCTACTGCCCTTGCAGGCAAAGCATTCCATACCTTTACTACTCTCTGAGTAAAGAAACTACCTCTGACATCTGTCCTATATCTATCACCCCTCAATTTAAAGCTATGCCCCCTTGTGCTCGCCATCATCATACTTGGGAAAAGGCTCTCCCTGTCCACCTTATCTAACCCTCTGATTATCCTATATGTCTCTATTAAGTCACCTCTCAACCTTCTTCTCTCCAACGAAAACAAGTTCTCTCAGCCTTTCCTCGTAAGACCTTCCCTCCATACCAGGCAGCATCCTAGTAAATCTCCTCTGCACCCTTTCCAAAGCTTCCACATCCTTCTTATAATACAGTGACCAGAACTGTACACAATACTCCAAGTGCGTCCGCACCAGAGTTTTGTACAGCTGTAGCATAACCTCATGGTTCCGGAACTCAATCCCCCTATTAATAAAAGCTAAAACACTGTATGCCTTCTTAACAACCCTATCAACCTGGGTGGCAACTTTCAAGGATCTGTGTACCTGGACACCGAGATCTCTCTGCTCATCTACACTACCAAGAATCTTACCATTAGACCAGTACTTTGCATTCCGGTTACTCTGACCAAAGTGAATCACCTC
>NC_057729.1:22657294-22668931 GCF_004010195.1 Chiloscyllium plagiosum | reverse complement strand
AGCCTGTATCTCAGTATTCTCCTTGACAACATTGTCATTTTCTAGAGTGAATACTGTTGAAAAATATTCATTTAGTGCTTCCCCTATCTCCTCTGTCTCCACACACGACTTCCCACTACTATCCTTGATTGGCCCTAATCTTACTCTCGTCATTCTTTTATTTCTTAAATACCTATAGAAAGCCTTAGGGTTTACCCTGATCCTATCCGCCAACAACTTCTCATGTCTCCTCCTGGCTCTTCTGAGCTCTCTCTTTAGGTCTTTCCTGGCTACCTTGTAACCCTCAAGTGCCCTAACTGAGCCTTCACATCTCATCCAATTCATCTAATGTTGATGATGAAGCAGCTGAAGATGATTGGGCAGAGGAACCCCTGCAGTGATGTCCTGGAGCTGAGATGACTGACCTTGAACAACCACAACCTTGTGCCAGGTTTGACTCCAATAGTTAAGAGTTTGCCACCCCCCCCACCTTACCCATTGATTGCAGTTTTGCCAGGGCTCTTTGTAATGCAGCCTTGATGTAAGGGCTGTCACTCTCATCTCTCTTCTGGAATTCATCTCTTTTGTCCATGCTTGAACCAAGGTGGTAATGAAGTCAAGAGCTGAGTGGTCCTGGTGGAACACATACTGGGGCGTCACTGAGCAGGTTATTGCTGAGCAGGTGCTGCTTCATAGCATTGTTTATGACACCTTCCATCACTTTACTGATGATTGAGAGTAGACTGATGGGGCAATAATTGACTGAGTTAGATTTGTCCTGCCTTTTAAGCATAGGACATACCTGGGCAATTTTCCACATTGTCGGGTAGACACTAGTGTTGTAACTGTCCTGAAGCAGCTTGGCTAGGGGAACGGCAAGTTCTGGAGCACAAGTCTTCAGTACTACTGCCAGAATGGTGTCAGACCCCATAACATTTGCAGTATTCAGTGTGTCTCCAGCTGTTTCTTGATATCATGTGGAGTGAATCAAAATGGCTGAAGATTGATATCTGCAATGCTGGTGACCACTGGAGGAGCCTGAGATGGATCATCCACCCGGGACATCTGACTGCAGATTACTGTGAAAGTTGCAGACTTATCTTTTACACTATTGTGCTGGGCTCTTCCATCATCGAGGATGGGGATATTTGTGTAGCATCTTCAAGTGTGTTTTTCCCTTTTGTTGCTTCCCTCACCACCTACCGTCGACCTGTCTAGCAGCTATGTCCTTTAGGACCCAACTGACTCGATCAGTAGAATTGCTGCCAAGCTACTCTTGCTGGTGGACATTGAAATCCTCCACGCAGAGTACATTTTGTGCTCTTCCTATCCTCAGTATTTCATCAATTCATCACCTGTGGAAGGATGGTGTGTATTAAGTCGGAGGTTTCCTTGCCTCTGTTTAACCTTAAGCCATGAGATTTCATGGAATCCTGAGTGAATGCTGAGGACTCCCAGGCAACTCCCTCCCAACTGTATACCATCTGTGGTGGGACAGGACTTATCTAGGAATGATGAAGGTCATGTCTGCGACATTGTCTGTAAGGTATAATGCTGTAAGTATGACTCTGTCAGGCTGTGACACAGCTCTCCTAATTATGACACTAGCCCCCAGATGTTAGTGAGGAGGATGTTGCTGTAATGACAGGACTGTTTCTGCCATTGTCTTTTCTGATGCCTAGGCCGTTTCATTTCTTTGAGACTTTGTAGCTATTGATACAACTGAACAGCTTGCTCGACCATTTCAGAGGGCAAATGAGATTCAACCACATTGCTGTGGGTCTGGAGCCACACGTAGGCTAAACCAGGTAAGGATGGCAGAGTTTCTTCACTGAAGGACATTAATGAACCAGATGGTTTTTTTCTGACAATTGACAACGTTTTCATGGCCATCAGTAGAATCTTCATTCCAGATTATTTTAAAATTCAAATTTCACCATCTGTTATGGTGGGATTCAAACCCAGGTTCCCAGAACATAAGCTGAGTTTCCTGGATTAATCGTCTAGAGATAACGCCACTAGGTCATCGCCTCCCTGGAATGGGATCACTAATTCAAGGAGAAGCATGAAGGCATTGAGATGGAGGAAGCTCTCCTTGACAATGACTGGGTTCAGTTGCTACAAGGCGGACAGGACCTGATTGACACCCAGTTCCAGTAGATGAAAGCTAGATGTAGGAGAACATCAGGGATTGTCAAAGTCGTCCTGTTAGCATGCGGTTTGCATTATGTTTGTGAACTGCAGCTTATATTCCTTTCCTTTGTGCTCCCTTTGGGTGGCTGTCAATAAAAGTGCATGTTTGCACTTGTCTGTTTGCTTGACTGTATTTGACAATCCCAAACTTATCAATGACAAGATGCAAGTCTGCAGTGGACATAGGGGACAGAATCGTGCTGACATGGTGAAGGTGTTTAAAGGGATGTAGTTATGTACTGTATGTCCTGCTGATTAAATAACGATTTCAGGTGAGAGAGTGAGGTTATATGTGATGGAGTGTCTGTTGTTCCAGCCTTGTGCTGAGAGCAGATTGGCTTTGTGATTGATATGCCATTTTCATTCGGTGATGTTCCCTCATCCCACAGTACTCTTGGGAGTTTCACAAATAATGGAGCACTTTTCAATCACAATTTGCCTCCTTTCATGTTATTGTTGCTAACTTCTGGGGATCATGGATATGATAATCTTCATTTAGCTAGCGCCAATGGCATGGTCCAATCTGACTTTGACCAGCATTTAATGCATGAGCCTGTTCTTTCCACATGCTTTAGAAATGCACAAAGAAATGTTAGCAAAGGAAATGTTGCTGTAATTTCCAAACAGACAACTCATGGATTGGACGTTGATCCTGCACTTACTCCCATCAAACTGACACTGACGCTGCCCATCCTATCTGATGTCCCAGGCATTTTCCAGTTACATTTCACTTCAAGAGAATGGGAATTGATGGCAGGTTCACAGTTGACACTGTCAATAATAACGTGGTTGAAAAGAAACAGACACAATGGGCTCTCTTGTGGAATGGTAGTAGTTGTTCAGAAATATAGGTTAAATAAAACAAATTTAAAAAGAGGAGGGCTCTTGAGGCATAGTGATAATGTTCCCAACTCTGGACCAGGAAAGCCTAGTGTGTCTTTTTGCCTTGCAAAGAGGTGGTTTCTGTACAGACAGCTACCGTACTCCATCAATATTGATTATTCAATGCCATCTGAACACAGCTTGGTGTGCTTACTTGCCGCTGGGCTGCAGGGATCCCCAGTGGAGGGCTCTCAATGAGGGAGTGCTCCCTCTTTCCATCAGGGACCTGGGGTGGAGGGAGTTGCATGCAGCAATTCTTTACAATGGCAGATTGCAGCAGTTCACAGACTCCCACCTCAGCTGTTTATTTTACAGTGCTGTGCAGTCTGTAGAACATGTGTATAATGATTGTAGACTTTTTTAGTCCCTTTTTAGTTATTTGAGGAATCTTCTGTCATGATTTTGGATGCTTTCAGCCCTATGTTCCTGATCTTTGGGCACACAATGTGGAGGGATGTGGGCAAATCAGACAACCTCCTCATGGGTCTGCTCCTGGGCCTGGCCAGGCTAGCTATAAACAGGTCCAGGCAATGGGCTGCAGAGAGGGGTCATGTCTGCTAACTGTCCACTCCCTCTGCAGCTCCGTTTCTGACCTTGAAGAGGGAGCACACAGTGTCCATCAATGCTCTTGACGCCTTTAGGAGAGGAAAGAGCTCTACGGTGGATACAGTGCTTTTTATCTCCCTCCAATTCCATTTTGATTTAATCCCCTTCCTCTCTCCCTATCCCCTGCTCACTTCTTGATGTTAGCGTCGCCCTTAAAAAGCTTTACTTGCAAATATTCAATTGGCCGCATGGACTGTTTTCCCATTGGTGGAGGAAACAATAGACAATAATAAACTCTATTAACAAAGGTGTCTTCATTTTCTGTTTCACTGTAAAGAAAAAAACAAAATTCAGAATTATCTATGGGTGATTTGGGGTAAAAAGTATATTAGCTGCCATTTACAGACCAGTAAGTCTCACGTCTGTTGTCTGCAAGGTATTAGAAAGGATTCTGAGGGATAGGATTTATGACCATCTGGAAGAGCACGGCTTGATTAAATGCAGTCAACGCGGTTTTGTGAAGGGCAGGTCATGCCTCACAAAACTTAGTGAGTTCTTTGAGGATGTGACTAGAAAAGTTGATGAGGGTCGAGCTATGGATGTGGTGTATATGGACTTCAGCAAGGCATTTGATAAGGTTCCCCATGGTAGGCTCATTCAGAAGGTAAGGAGGAATGGGATACAGGGGAACTTAGCTGTCTGGATACAGAATTGGCTAGCCAACAGAAGACAGCAAGTGGTAGTAGAAGGAAAATATTCTGCCTGGAAGTCTGTGGTGAGTGGTGTTCCACAGGGCTCTGTCCTTGGGCCTCTACTGTTTGTAATTTTTCTTAATGACTTGGATGAGGGGATTGAAGTCAACAAGTTTGCAGATGACACAAAGGTTGGAGGTGTCGTTGACAGTATAGAGGGCTGTTGTAGGCTGCAGCGGGACATTGACAGGATGCAAAGACGGGCTGAAAGGTGGAAGATGGAGTTCAACCTGGATAAATGCGAGGTGATGCATTTTGGAAGGTTGAATTTGAAAGCTGAGTACAGGATTAAGGATAGGATTCTTGGCAGTGTGGAGGAACAGAGGGATCTTGGTGTGCAGGTACATAGATCCCTTAAAATGGCCACCCAAGTGGACAGGGTTGTTAAGAAAGCATATGGTGTTTTGGCTTTCATTAACAGAGGGATTGAGTTGAAGAGTCGTGAGATCTTGTTGCAGGTCTATAAAACTTTGGTTAGACCGCACTTGGAATACTGCGTCCAGTTCTGGTCGCCCTATTATAGGAAAGATGTGGATGCTTTGGAGAGGGTTCAGAGCAGGTTTACCAGGATGCTGCCTGGACTGGAGGGCTTATCTTATGAAGAGAGGGTGACTGAGCTCGGACTGTTTTCATTGGAGAAAAGGAGGAGGAGAGGGGACCTAATTGAGTATACAAGATAATGAGAGGCATAGATAGAGTCAATAGCCAGAGACTATTTCCCAGGGCAGAAATGACTAACACGAGGGGTCATAGTTTTAAGCTGGTTGGAGGAAAGTATAGAGGGGATGTCAGAGGTGGGTTCTTTACACAGAGAGTTGTGAGAGCATGGAATGCGTTGGCAGCAGCAGTTGTGGAAGCAAGGTCATTGGGGACATTTAAGAGACTACTGGACATGCATATGGTCACAGAAATTTGAGGGTGCATACATGAGGATCAGTGGTCAGCACAACATTGTGGGCTAAAGGGTCTGTTCTGTGCTGTGCTGTGCTGTGCTGTTATGTTCTATGTTCTATGTTCTATATTAGTCCCTCTTGTGGCACAGTAATAGTCTCTGTACTCATAGACCAGGAAGCCTGGGTTCAAGTCTCATCTGCTCCAGAGGTGTGTAATAACATCTCTGAACAGATTGATTATGGAAAATTGGTCTAACAAAAAAGCTGACCCATTCTCTTCCTACCCCTCTGTCACTTTGATGGTTTGCATTGCCTATAAAGGGCCTTACATGCAAATTTCTAATAGGCTACACATGTGGTTTGCTGGTAGCAGTTGACAGTTAAAAACATTGAAGTTTAGTTAGGCCATATTTGAAATAATGTATACAGTTCTGTTTGCCACAGTACCAGAACCATGTGGAGGCCGGAGAGGGTACGGAAAAGGTTCACTAGGTTGTTGCCTTTTCGGAGGGCATGAGCTATGAGAAGAGATTGGAAGAACTCAGTTAGTTACACTTGAATGACAGAGGCTGATGTGTGACTTGATAGAGGTTTACAAAATTATGACAGGCATGGACGGAATTAATAATTGGTGTCTTTTTTTTCTCAGGGGCGAAATGTCATTAACTAGGGGACATGTGTTTAAGGTAAAAGGAGGTAAACTTAAAGGATATGCGAGAAACAAGTTTCTTTTTACACAGAGGGTGGCAAATACCAGAAGAGGTAGTGGAGGCAGATACAGTAGCAATGCTTAAGAGGTATCTTGAAAGATAATTGAGGAGGCAAGGAATAGAGGAACATGGACCATGAAGAGACAAGGGGATTTTTGTTTATAAAGGCATTATGTGTCATTGCAGGTTTGGTGGGCCTAAGGGCCTGTTCCTGAGCTGTACTTTTCTTTGTTCATGACCCTGTTCTAACTCTGGCTGTTTGTCCTCCTCACATGACAAGCATTTGGTTTGTGGCCCAATTGAGGGTGGCACGGTGGCTCAGTAGTTAGCACTGCTGCCTCACAGCACCAGGGACCCAGGTTCGATTCCAGCCTTGGGTGACTGTCTGTGTGGAGTTTGCACATTCTCCCCATGTCTGTGTGGGTTTCCTCTGGCTGCTCCAGTTTCCTCCCACAATCCAAAGATGTGCAGGTCAGGTGAATTGATCATGCTAAATTGCCCATAGTGTTAGATGTATTAGTCAGAGGAATTTGGGCTTGGGTGGGTTACTCTTCGGAGGGTCAATGTGGACTGTTTGGGCCGAAGGGCCTGTTTCCACACTGTAGGGAATCTAGTCTAATCTAGTCACTGATGGGAAATCTTCACTCTCTTTCACTCACTTGAATCCTGGCCATCACATTCAGTTAGTTGTCCTTTGAATTCAGGCTCAGGTTGGTTGTCTGAGAGTTCATATTGGTGGGGTTCAACTTGGGAGGTTATACAAACACTTTTAAATGAAGGCCACCCAGAGATGTCAATATTATCTGTGCTTTGTATACTTCAACCTGTATTAAAGACATTTTTTCCTTGTTCTTTTTGGTGAGGCAGAGAAAGCGATTCAGAATTTGTTTGTGGTTCAACTCAATTTTATTAACATAATATTCTTTACTAAATTACTTTACCATGTGTGCACTTTACAAATTTCCACATTATTTACTCTTTTCATCTGAGAAAGAATATTGTCAACAATGATTCACATGTTTGACATGGGCTGTTGGAATCTCATTTCTCTCTCATGTAGGGCTGGTTCTCTTCCACAAAGGTGAGTCCCTCAGAGATCAGATCAATCTTCTCCTGGATCTTCTTGGGTTACCTTACAGCCTTCTGTCATGAGTCTTGCTATGAGGGAGTGGTTTCCAGGTGAGTGTTTTTATCCTGCTCATTTTGGACTCTCTAGAATGTTCTGTCGCCTTTGACCAATATGGATTTGAGCGGGATTCAAAGCATCCAATAAGTTTGTGCCAAAACCCTTCACTGTTGCCATGTCAATGAAATGTAAAGTGCACATCCTCAGACCCAGTGGAAGTCAAAGTGTCTGAAAGTCTGATCAATACTTTTCCAATACACAACCCTTGGGCTGGTTGTACCTGGCTCCCCTTGAACCTCTGTCACCTATTTGATCTTGGTTTCCACTGTTTTCTGTAGCTAACTTCTGCTAGCAACTGTTTAATTTAGTTTGGCCTATTTTCTGTCAGGCTCAACTTCTCCAGTTGTGGGTCAATTTAGAATGTCAACTTTGGGCCCCTTGACCACATATTGTTCATGAAAAACAGATAACATGATATTGCAGTCATTATTGGGTTCAACCTGCCATGTTGACAATGGCAGTTGAACAGTTAATTTCATGGACTTTAGTTTTGGAGGTTAGTTAAATTCTATAGTTGTGATTCCTTTTGACAATGAGTGAATTCCAACTGTCAGGATGAGAGACAGTTTTTTCATCATCTAGTTATCTTTGGTTGCTAGTTAGATGACTTCTAGCTTATGTCAATGCTCAAACTCGGGCTGATACATACAAGAACATTTAGTCCCACTAGCATACTCCTGTAGCATTATAACTTCTTTTTTTTATCCTTGTCCTTGTGTATTCTCCAAAGGGAAAACACAACTATATCTGTAGTTTGGGACATAATCCAAAGGGTGACTTGCCATTGAGCCCACATTGTCTGAAGTAATTCATCCTCTGAAGTTTGTTTTAACCTTTTAGGTGATCTGTTCCAACAGACTCTCACAGAATTTGTGCTAGCAAGCCACTGAATTTATCTGTGCAATGATCTTGTCCTGAACAGTTCTCTTGTCAAAAGAAAAGCACATTTTGGTATTAAGAGCTAAAAATATAGCTGGGTTCTAACTGTTCTTTGGTAACATTAGACTGGCCCAAAAAACACAACAGCCAATGGAGAATTAGAAACCCTACAATGTGGAAGCAAGCCCATCGTTTCCACACTGACCGTCCATAGAGCATCCCACAGAGATCCACACCCCCTACCCTATCCCTGCATTTTCCATGGCTAGCCCACTTAACTTGCACAACCCTGCATACTATGGACAATTCAGCATGGCCAATCTATTATTGGACTATGGGAAGAAACCAGAGCACCCAGAGAAAATCCACACAGACAAGGGGAGAGCATGCAAATTTCACACAGATAGTCGCCCAAGGGTGGAATTGAATCATGCTCCTGGTGTTGTAAGGCAGCAATGCTAATCACTGAGCATCCCTGCCACCCACATTGGTGACAACAAACAACCCCCAAATAACTTTGTACCACACTCTGGTAGAGTTTGTAGATATCACAAAGTGGCAAAAACCGCAATTATGGCAATCACCTCAGCAACCAAATATTGTGAGGGGAACACTGGCAGTTACCATCCAGAAAATAAGCTGTCAGCTGTGGCTCAATTGCTGATGCTTTTTGCCTTTGAGTTACACATTTAGGCTTTCAAGTCCCATTTTAGGGGTTGAGCACAAAAATAATGGCTAAAACTCCATCACAGTATTGAGGGAGAACTCTACCTCTTACTATTTGAAGTGCTAGCTTTTCAGATGTAAAAGTACCTGTGGCACTATCGTAAAGATGATACCTGGCAACCCTGACCATAATCTATTCCCCAATTAACATTCACAAAAACAAATTATCTGATCATTATCACGTTGATGTTTGTGGCAGATTGTAGTGCACATATTTGCATATATTACAACACTGCCTGCACTTCAAAAGTACTTTATTGGCTATAATTTACTTTGAGACATCTCGTGCTCATGAAAAGAACTATAGAAATACAAATCTTTTTCTGATTTTTTCAATTACTGTTCACAGAGCCTGAAGGATGGGGAGTATGCTCCTTTTGACTGAATATAAAAAATTTGAACTACCATTAACTATTGCTTATCATCCCCCTGACCTCTATTCTTGGACCCATGCCTTCTCAGTAGTGATATACCTGCTGGCCAGTTGTCTTCTTATTTACAGTCATTGTACTGGCATCTCCAGTATGCAATGATGAAAGAGGCCTTTTTTCCCATTATCCTCTTGTTCATTAGTTTTACAACTGTAGTCTGTGTTTGCACACAAAGTTGGGCATAAACAAATTTCTCACTCATTTATTTCATAAATATATTTAGCCATAAGATAATTTCTAATTCAAGGCTAATCATGGCGAAAATGAAAAAAAACAAATCCTGCTCTGATGTATGAAATTGCAATAAAATTTTTTCATGGTTTAATTGGTTATTTCAAAAAACAAAAGAGCTTGTGGGATTTTGTCATTGTATACCTTCCATTATTTAAATTGGTACTTAAGTAGTTGGATTTCTTATGAAATATTTATTAGTCTCTTAGCTTTAGGAAGAAGTGGGAAAGAATAGAAAATTAAAATACTTTTTAAATAGAATCATAGAGTCATAGAGATGTACAGCATGGAAGCAGACCCTTTGGTCCAACCCGTCCATGCCGACCAGATATCCCAACCCTATCTAGTCGCACCTGCCAGCACCCGGTCCACATCCCTCCAAACCCTTCCTATTCATATACCCATCCAAATGCCTCTTAAATGTTGCCCGACCCCAGGGAAAAGACTTTGCCTATTTACCCTATCCATGCCCCTCATAATTTTGTCAACCTGTATAAGGTCACCACTTAGCCTCCGACACTTCAGGGAAAACACACCCAGCCTGTTCAGTCTCTCCCTATAGCTCAAATCCTCCAGCCATGACAACATCCTTGTAAATCTTTTCTGAACCATTTCAAGTTTCACAACATCTTTCCGATAGGAAGGAGACCAGAACTGCACGCAATATTCCAACAGTGGCCTAACCAATGTCCTGTACAGCCGCAACATGACCTCCCAACTCCTGTACTCAATACTCTGACCAATAAAGGAAAGCATACCAAACACCTTCTTCACTATCCTATCTACCTGCGACTCCACTTTCAATGAACTATGAACCTGCACTCCAAGGTCTCATCTGAATTAAACTCCATCTGCCACTTCTCAGCCCATTTGCCCATCTAGTCCAGATCCTGTTGTAATCTGAGATAACCCTCTTTGCTGTCCATTACATCTCCAATTTTGGTGTCATCTGCAAACTTACTAACTGTACCTCTTATGCTCGCATCCAAGTCATTTATGTAAATGACAAAAAGTAGAGGGCCCAGCACCGATCCTTGTGGCATTCCACTAGTCACAGGCATCCAGTCTGAAAAACAACCCTCCACCACCACCTTCTGTCTTCTACTTTTGAGCCAATTCTGTATCCAAATGGCTAGTTTCCCCTATATTCCATGAGATCTAACCTTGCTAATCAGTCTCCCATGGGGAAACTTGTCGAGCGCCTAACTGAAGTCCATCACATCTACTGCTCTGCCCTCATCAATCCTCTTTGTTACTTCTTCAAAAAACTCAATCAAGTTTGTGAGAAATGATTTCCCACCGACAAAGCTATGTTGACTATCCCTAATCAGTCCTTGCCTTTCCAAACATATGTACATCCTGTCCCTCAGGATTCCCTCCAACAACTTGCCCACCACCAAGGTCAGGCTCACTGGTCTATAGTTCCCTGGTTTGTCTTTATCGCCCTTCTTAAACAGTAGCACCACGTTTGCCAACCTCCAGTCTTCCGGCACTTCACCTGTGACTATCGATGATACAAATATCTCAGCAAGAGGCCCAGCAATCACTTCTCTAACTTCCCACAGAGTTGTCGGGTACACCTGATCAGGTCCTGGGGAGTTATCCACCTTTACCAGTTTCAAGACATCCAGCACTTCCTTCTCTGTAATATGGACATTTTGCAAGATGTCACCATCTATTTCCCTACAGTCTATATCTTCCATATCCTTTTCCACAGTAAATACTGATCCAAAATATTAATTTCGTTCTCAAAGTTTGTGCGAAGATTTGTAGCTCGGGTGCTCGTTGTTGTGGTTCTGTTCGCTGAGCTGGGAATTTGTGTGGCAGACGTTTTGTCCACTGTCTAGGTGACATCCTCAGTGCTTGGGAGCCTCCTGTGAAGCGCTTCTGTGATCTTTCCTCCGGCATTTATAGTGGTTTGAATCTGCCGCTTCCAGTTGTCACTTCCAGCTGTCCGCTGCAGTGGCCGGTACATTGGGTCCAGGTCGATGTACTTATTGATTGAATCAGTGGATGAGTGCCATGCCTCTAGGAATTCCCTGGCTGTTCTCTGTTTGGCTTGTCCTAAGATAGTAGTGTTGTCCCAGTCAAACTCAGGTTGCTTGTCATCTGCGTGTGTGGCTACTAAGGATAACTGGTCGTGTTGTTTCGTGGCTAATTGGTATTCATGGATGCGGATCATTAGCTGTCTTCCTGTTTGTCCTATGTAATGTTTTGTGCAGTCCTTGC
>NC_057729.1:22653735-22657160 GCF_004010195.1 Chiloscyllium plagiosum | reverse complement strand
TCAGTCACCTGCCCTGCCTTATTTCCCAAGAGTAGGTCAAGTTTTACACCTTCTCTAGTAGGTACATCCACATACTGTATCAGAAAATTGTCTTGTATGCTTTTAAGAAATTCCTCTCCATCTAAACCTTTAACACTCTGGCAGTCCCAGTCGATACTTGGAAAGCTAAAATCCCCTACCACAACTACCCTATTATTCTTACAGATAGCTGAGATCTCCTTACAAATTTGTTTCTCAATTTCCCTCTGACTATTAGGGGTCTATAATACAATCCCAATAAGGTGATCATCCCTTTCTTATTTCTCATTTCCATCCAAATAACTTCCCTGGATGTATTTGCGGGAATATCTTCCCTCAGCACAGCTGTATGCTATCCCTTATCAAAAATGCCACTCCCCCTCCTCTCTTGCCTCCCTTTCTATCCTTCCTGTAGCATTTGTATCCTGGAACATTAAATTGCCAGTCCTGTCCATCCCTGAGCCATGTTTCTGTAATTGCTATGATATCCTAGTCCCATGTTCCTAACCAAGCCCTGAGTTCATCTGCCTTCTCTGTTAAGCCCCTTGCATTGAATTAAATGAAGTTTAATTTATTAGTCCTACCTTGTCCCTGCCTGCCCTGACTGTTTGACTCACCTCTGTTCTCAGCTGTCTCCGTCTCAGATCGATCTCTTTCCTCACTATCTCCCTGGGTCCCATCCCCACCCCCACCCCCACCTTACTAGTTTAAATCCTCCCAAACAGTTCTAGCAAATTTCCCTGCCAGTATATCAGTCCCCTTCCAACTTAAGTGCAATCTGTCCTTCTTGTACAGGTCACTTCTACCACAAAAGAGATTCCAATGATCCAAAAATGTGAATCTTTCTCCCATACACCAGCTCCTCAGCCATGCATTCATCTGCTCTATCCTCCTATTCCTGCCCTCACTAGCTCATAGCACTGGGAGTAATCCAGATATTCCTACTCCTGAGGACCTCCTTTTTTAAATTTCTGCCTAACTCTCTGTAATCTCCCTTCAGAGTCTCAACCTTTTCCCTTCCTATATCATTGGTTCCAATGACCTCTTGCTGGCCCCTCTCCTCTGTGAGGTAAAAACAATGACTGCAGATGCTGGAAACCAGATTCTGGATTAGTGGTGCTGGAAGAGCACAGCAGTTCAGCCAGCATCCAAGGAGCAGTGAAATCGAAGTTTCGGGCAAAAACCCTTCATCAGGAATAAAGGCAGAGAGCCTGAAGCGTGGAGAGATAAGCTAGAGGAGGGTGGGCATGGGGAGAACGTAGCATAGAGTAGAATAGGTGAGTGGGGGATGGGATGAAGATGATAGGTCAGGGAGGAGAGGGTGGAGTGGATAGGTGGAAAAGCAGATAGGCAGGTAGGACAAGTCTGGACAAGTCATGAGGACAGTGCTGAGCTGGAAGTTTGGAACTGAGGTGAGGTGGGGAAGGGGAAATGAGGAAACTGTTGAAGTCCACATTGATGCCCTGGGGTTGAAGTGTTCCGAGGCAGAAGATGTGGCGCTGGTTGGGGTGGAAATGGTGGTGACCATGGCAGTAGGAGTGGCAGAAGTCACTGAGCGTGTGGCATCAGCGATGATGTGAGGGGCGGAAGTGATGTCACATGTGATGCATGAGGAATTGTGAGGGGCGGAAGCAGTTGTGGGAGTGATTGACAACTTCCGCCCCTCACAATTCCTCATGCATCACACGTGACATCACTTCCGCCCCTCACATCATCGCTGATGCCACACGCTCAGTGACTTCCGCCACCCCTACTGCCATGGTCACCACCACTTCCAAACATTACCCCTGCTCATGACTCCACCCCCATTTCCTCCACCATCACATCCACTCCAGTTACAGATTCTGCACTCCCTCCCAGCTCCACACCCACACCAGATCCCAGCTCCCAGCCCTGCCGAGTTTTCACCATCCCTCCAGACCTCGCCCTCACTGAGAACCGAAAGATCAGTCCTCAGCAAAGGACTCACCTGCATTCCCCTCTGTCCACGCATCAATTAATTTAATACACGCCATGACGTCGAACAATTCTTCCGTCGCCTCCACCTCCGAGATTACTTTCAGAATCAAGATTCCCGCCCACCTTCTGAGGACCCCTTTGCCCACCTCCAACACACTGCATCCACCTGGACACCCCGCGCTGGCCTATTACCTGCCCTCGACCTCTTCATTTCCAACTGCCGCCGGGACATTAACCACCCCCCACCAGCGCCACCCCTCCCCCACTCCAACCTCTCACCCTCACAACACGCAGCCCCGGAATCCCTCTGCTCCAATCCTGACCTCACCATCAAGCCAGCGGATAAAGGGGGCGAAGTGGTAGTCTGGCGCACTGACCTCTACACCGCTGAAACCAAACGTCAACTCGAGGACACCTCTTCCTACTGCCCCCTCAACCATGACCCCACTCCCCATCACCAAACCATCATCTCCCAGACCATACAGAACCTCATCACCTCAGGAGATCACAGCTTCCAACCTCATAGTCCGGGAACCCCGCACTGCCCAGTTCTACCTCCTTCCCAAGATCCACAAGCCTGACCACCCTGGCCGACCCATTGTCTCAGCATGCTCCTGCCCCACTGAACTCATCTCTACCTACCTCGACACTGTCCTATCCCACCAAGTCCAGGAACTCCCCACATATGTTCGAGACACCACCCACGCCTTCCACCTCCTCCAAGACCTCCGTTTCCCCAGCCCCCGGCGCCTCATCTTCACCATGCATATCCAATCCCTCTACACCTCCATCCGCCATGACCAGGGCCTCCAAGCCCTCCGTTTTCTCCTCTCCAGACGTCCCCATCAGTACCCTTCCACCGACACTCTCATTTGTTTGGCCGAACTAGTCCTCACCATTAACAATTTCTCCTTCGAATCCTCTCACTTCCTCCAGACCAAAGGGGTAACCATGGGCACACATATGGGCCCCAGCTATGCCTGTCTCTTTGTTGGCTACATACAACTGTTGATCTTCCGTAATTACACAGGCACCACTCCCCATCTCTTCCTCCGCTGCATTGATGACGGCATTGGTGCCACCTCGTGCTCCTGCGAGGAGTTTGAGCAATTCATCAACTTTACCAACACATTCCACCCTGACCTTAAATTTACCTGGACCATCTCTGACACCTCCCTCCCATTCCTGGACCTCTCCATCTCCATTAATGACGACTGACTTGACACTGACATTTTTTACAAACTCACCGACTCCCACAGCTACCTGGATTACACCTCTTCCCACCCTACCTCCTGCAAAAATGCCATCCCGTATTCCCAATTCCTCCGCCTCCGCCGTATCTGCTCCCAGGAGGACCAGTTCCACCACAGAACACACCAGATGGCCTCCTTCTTTAGAGACCGCAATTTCCCTTCCCACGTGGTTAAAGATGCCCTCCAACACATCTC
>NC_057729.1:22624313-22653048 GCF_004010195.1 Chiloscyllium plagiosum | reverse complement strand
GCTTCAGGCTCTCTGCCTTTATTCCTGATGAAGGGCTTTTGCTGAAACGTCGATTTCGCTACTCCTTGGATGCTGCCTGAACTGCTGTGCTCTTCCAGCACCACTAATCCAGAATCTCTCTCCTCTGTGAGAACATTCTGGACCCTCTCTGAGACATCCTTGATCCTGGCACCAGGGAAACAACACACCATTCTGCTTTTTCTCTGCTGGCCACAGAAATGTCTGTCTGTACCTCGAACTACAGAATCCTCTAACACAATTGATCTCTTGGAAGCAACGTACCCCTCGTTGCATTAGAGCCAGTCTCAATACCAGAAACTTGACTGTTCGTGTTACATTCCCCTGAGAATCCATCACCCCCTACATTTTCCAAAACAGCATACCTGTTTGAAATGGGTAGATCCACAAAGGACTCCTGCCCTAGGTGCCGATCTCTCTTACCCTTCCTGGAGTTAACCCATCTCTGTGAATGTATCTGAGACTTTCTCCCTTCCTATAACTGCCATCCATCATTTACTGTTGCTGTTGCAAATTCCTCATCGCTTCTATCTGTCTCTCCAACTGATCCATTAGATAAGATCTGATAAGATTCACATCCAACAGCATTTATGGTAGATATAATCCGCAGTAACCCTTAAACTCTCTTTAAACTCCCACATCTGACAAGAAGTACATATCACTGCAAAGGCCATTTTTGCTCCTTCACAATCTACAGCCCCAGAAAATAACACCGTCTTATTCTTCTACAAAACACTATGGAGAGAGACTGCTGAAATTCAGAAGAATCTAGACATCCATATGTAATAGTCACTAACACATCGATACAATATACAGTCAGAAGGCAAATGGAACTTCAATCATTGTTGCAAAGGGGCTGGCGAATAAAAATAGGCAAGTCTTACTATTAATTTACAATTAGACAACAACTGACATATTTGCTCGGATTTAGTAGTTAAAAGTTAAAACTAAACAGGTAATGGGCATTGATTAATTAATTATAATTTCCTATGTATGAAAGTGCCATCTGCTACCTGGGGTTCTTGTGGTGTCCCTATCTCTAGACTAGGACTGGACTCAAGACCACCTCTTTCAGAGGTGTGTAACAACATCTGAGTGTATGTAATAATATATCTGAAGAGTTTGAATAAATATATTTAATATTTACCAGCTATGTAGCTATTATGTTGCAGTGGTAGTCTACAAAATCCTTTCACATCTAAACAGGTTGATTTAAAATTATCTACTTTGATGTGCAATGGAGACCCAGGGGCGGAGGTACATTGTTAACCCATCTATTGAAATTTTAATTTAAACAGTCTCCACGCATTATTTGAAATTTTGCATTAAATTACAATTGTTCCCTTATAAAAAGCTGTTTTATTTTAATTAGGTTTGAGTTCATCAAATTTGGGGGTTTTACTAAAAGAGTATTTTAATGTGTTTAATTCAGAAATGAGCCAGTTAGCACAAGTTTGGTGGTGGTGGGGTTGATGTTAGTGTTGAAAGTGGAAATACAAGCTAAACATGGAAAACACTAAACATTCTCCACCATAGGGCTTAAGTTTCAGTGTATTCTTTTCACATAAGCTTGGAGATCCTCTCTCACTAAACTGATTAAGGTAAAGTCACCAATAGCTTGACCAGACCATTTGGCTGCTCTCTAACTAGAGTGAGGTGACTGGTGACCTTTAGGTTCAACCACCACCACACCTCAGATGAACAGGTGGGATTGAGAAGTTAAATCCTTCTTAGGAAAAGCAGCTAGTGCAGGAATTGAACCCATACTGTTAGGACCACTGCACATTACAGCCATCCATCGAACTGAGCTTATATTTGTATCAGAAACAGTTGAGCAATTGTTCACCAGAATTGTTCCTGGTTGAGGAAAGGTTTATCAAGTTAAAGTTCAGAAGGATGTGACCTCATTTAAATATAAGACTATGAAGGGGGTTGACTAGGTAGTTTCTTAGATTGTGGAAAATCTAGAACTAGGGGGCCCAATTTTAAAAAAGGGGTTGTACTTATTGGGGGTGGGGGATGGGGCACGTTGTAGGCTGCCTACTGTTGGCAATTTGGTGGATTGTGAGAAAAGACCATCCTCTAGGAATAACATGCTGCAGGCAGTATTATCAAGGAGGAGGAAGTCCGAGCCTCAGAGGCTGCCCACTGATCTGCTTGGCCAGTAGCTTCAGCAGTTCTGGTAGTGCCCACAGCTCAGCAGTGGGCATTGCCAGTATTGCAGACAGCTTCCCAAGGAACACAGCCTGGAATTTGAGGACCTCATCGGGTGGATTGAGTGATGAATAGCTTAGGGAGGAGGTACAAGGGAGCAGGGGATAAACTTTGGAGATCAGGCAGGGTAGTGAAGATAAGGCAACTTGCTATCACTGGGTGAAGGGTTGTCCAAAATGCTAAAAGGGCAATCCAGACATATGGTGCACTCTCTTTGTTTCCACACTTTTAACAACAGACCGCCCACTTCTGCTTGCTGGCCATGCCTCTTTCATTATGTGGTTTGATGCCAAACTGTGAATTTATAGTCTGTTCATGGAGAAGGCAAAATCAAGGACTGCCCTTAGGCTTAGACTTCAAAGTAACATTTTTAAAATATAAATTAAGATTAAATACTGCTAGACATGTTAATTGTGGATATGCCAGATAATAACTTGCAGATGCATGAAGTAAACACCAATCTGTCTTCTTTGTGTTCTGGTATTCTTCCAGAATATTTTGGCTAGTAGGTTGTAACTCCGCCCAGAAATACTGAGTATTTCTGCTCAGTGATGTGCATGATACCATTGAAAGTTTGCTTCAGGGTCCTAATGCCCTTACGCCACTCAGTCAACAGTATTATGGTATGGGCAGTAGAGTGTTGAGGTTAACTGAGCATGTGATAAGCTCTATTAACTTTTAATTGTTTATTTGCAGATGGTATGCAGTCAGCTGATTTTGTGACTTTCCTGCCCTCAATATTATGAGGGTGAGCTTGAAGTTGCGTGTAGAGCAGGTGGACTGACATCCATTCTATTTTACTCATCTCCTGGGGGCATGTAGTATCCAGCCCAAGGGATCTCCCATTTAACATGGAGACATTTCTTCTCTGAGGGTTGTTGGTCTTTGAAATTTGTTTCCATAGAGATAAGCTTAGGCAGAGCCATTTTTAGATAGGTATTTGTTCTGCACTGAGGTTCAAGGGATGAAGGATTGAGACAAGTAAAAAGTGGAGTAAAAGTCACAATCAAATCAACAATGAACTTTTTAAATTCCGGAGCGGACTTGATTGGCTACTTGTCCTATTCCTGTTCCTATTCTTAATAATCTTAAACATTCTAATTGATTTGGTTTCTATCCATTTTAGAGTTACAATAATTTCAGAATAATCTTAGACTTTCCAAAATATATTTTCCACTCATTTTGGCTTTTCATTCACAACTTAAATCAAACAGATTTAACTTGCTGCTATTTATAACTGGAAAGTTTCTTGGACTGTGAGATGATCCCTACAGCAAAAGTAATGCAGAAATACAAGCTGTATTGCTGTTTATAATAGTAGGTTGGATTGTTGAACATCTAATTTGTTATTGTAATATCATTTTTAGCAAGGCAGCAACATAAATAGGGAAAAAGTATTTTTTACCTGAAGTCTCTCATCACTGCCAAAGCATTTTGCATACAATGAATTAGATTGAAAAACGCACTGTTGCATAAATGAACATAACACATTAGTGAAGGAGGAAGACATAAAATTCCACGATGTGTAGAGTTAAGACATGAAATTCAGTAAGACCAAGAATGAACTTATACCGATTGCTTTTGATGTAGTCAGCAAGCAAACAATATGTTGTTAGATGACTGTATCATGCAGCTAGTTCTAAGGGTTATTGAATGGTTGAGTAGGGTTGCAAATAATAAGAGCTGAGCATCTTTTATGAGTTTAAACTTCTTAGCACTACCCAAAACCAGCCTGTACCTATCAAGGCAGAGGTACAATTTGATTGGAGTATATGGTGAAAGCCTTAAAGCCAAGTTTGATCTCAAGAATTATTTCACAGGACCAAGTACAGCTCTTATATTTATAACAGTGTACTAGGGGTCATGATAGATGAGATAGAGTGGAAGAGAGGTGTTACATAGTTGCAAGAATCTATGAGAGTGGGAGGAGGTCATACAAACAAACTTTCCAAAGGAAGTGGGAGCAGACAATGAATATAAAAAATAGGAACAGAAATTTGCCATTCTGCCCTTCCAGCTTGCTCTGTCATTCAATAGGATCATAGCTGATCATCTACTCCACCTTAACCCCATCTTGCCACAATACTGTCATGTCCTTCAGTTCCCTTCTAACTATTAACCTCTGTGTTGAATGTACTCAATACCTGATCATCCCAACTCTGCGATATAGAATTACAAAAGGTTCAGAGCCCTTTGATTTAAGAAACTTCTTCATCTCACTTTTCTCATCTCACAAGCTGTTCCCTGATTCTGAGGCTGTTACCCATAGTTCTACACTTCTGAGGCAGGGGAAACATTTCTTCAATATCTACTCTATTAAGGCCCTTACGAATTTTATATATTTAATTTAAATCACCTCTTAAGTTCTGTACAGTATTGGCCTAATTATTCAATCCCTTCTCAAAGGACAAAAAAAAGCTTTCATTTCTCAGCACGTGTAAGGACATCCGAAAGCATTTTGCTGTTTACTGTGAGGTATTTTTAACTCTTGTAATGTAAGAAAATTGGCAATTTGCACAGAGCAAGTTCTCACAAACAGCAATTTTTTAGAGGTAGATTATCTGATCTTCTTGTCGTTGATTTTGAGATAAATATGGACCAGCATTCTCTCTCTCTCTCACACACACACACACACACACACAAGCACATGTGTGTTCCTTCTGTTTCTATTTGACTCCAAGTATATCTCCAATTTCCCTTTCAACACCTTTGAATACATTTGAATCTGTATTTGTCACAATAACAGAGAGGGAGCATGTTCTAGATCCTAATCTACACTTTGTGCAAAAGATGGTACTTGGGTTTCCTCCAGTTCTTTTGTCAATCAATTTATGAAGTTAAATCTGAGCTCTTTGATTATTGATCTTTCAGCTGTTTGAAATAATTTGAATATATTTAATCCAAGCACCTCATTTAAAAACATAATAATTTTTTACATCCCCATGAAATCCTCTCAAGCTTCTTGGATTAATGAAAACAATCCCTGTTTCACTGTGGGAACAAATTACTGTGGATGCTGAAATCTGTACTGAAAACAAATGGTGGAGATCACAATGGGTTAGACAGCATCCATAGAGAGAGATGGGCAAGCTGATGTTTTCAGTCTGGATGAGTCTTCATCAGAGCTGAAGTGAAGTGTGGAAGGACAGCATTTATGCTATTGTTTGAGGGTGGGGGGGGTGGGGGGGGGGAGGTGGGGAGTGTGAGTGGGGTGGGGTTCAGATTAAGTGATCAGTGTCCTGACATGGACGGGCCCACAAGGTCAGATTTTAAACCTTCGTCCCTCTCAATTTTCCTGTGTGCCAGAGACAGTCTACTCGCTTGATTGCTCTGCATTCTACAGATTCCCCAAACAGTAATTAGTTCAGTCGATAGGCGCAGTTTCGCAAATTCGCAGGCAGAGGTTTGAGTTCTCTGTGTTGCATTGGGGAGAGGGGGTGTAATTGAGGTCCAAGTCCTCTGCACGATACTGGGGTTTGAGTCCCCTGTTAGGGTGGATGTGATTAAGTTTCGGCTCCTCTCCGCGGTACTAGGGTTTGAGTCTCCTGAGGTAGGTGTGATAAAGCTTCAAATCCTCCGTGCGGTACTGGAGTTCTTGTCCCCTGGGGTCGGTTTGGTTGAGGTTCAAGTTCTCTGCGTGGTTTTGGGGTTTGAGTGGGGTGGGGTGGGTTTAAGTGAGGGGGTTCGAGCTCTCTGTGTTTAAGTGAGCTTCAAGCCTTCTGTGTTTAATTGGGATCTGAGGTCTCTGTGTTTAATTGGGAGTTTAGCTTTCTGTGTTTAATTGGTGTTCGAGTTTTCTGTGTTTAATTGGGGTTCAGGTTTTCTGTGTTTAAGTGGGATTCAAGTTCTGTGTTTAAGTGGGGTTCAAGCTCCCATGAGGAGTAATGTGAGAAAGGGTTAAAGTCCCCTAGTGGTGAAATTGAGTCTCTATGAGTCTTTGTTCTGGGGGAAGAGAGTGGCATGGACTGTGGCGCCATGTGGTCCACTGCAAGGGTTTTCTTGTTTTCAGTAACTGTTTTGCCTTATTTGAATCAGGATCTCAATTTAATGTGTTTTGTGGGCTTTGTAATGGGGCTGGTTTTGTTATTACATTGAAATAACAGTTGGGTCAGTGGTCATGCTTTAGCCGGATGAGGGTATTATATTAAAATATCTTTGTTGCTGTGTTTTTAATGCAGAGCGTTCTCAAAAAGAGGAGTGCATTTTGAATTTGATGTTTTGTTCAGATTCAAGAGAATATCATAACTTGAGGCTGAGCTGTTTAAATTCTGTTAATTATTGTTAAGACTTCATTGGCCCTTTCATATTGCAAATTCAAAGAATGCTAATCTCTACCAAAGTTACCTCTGTAATTCTGATTGTTTTGTTTGGGAAATTTCATTTGGAGAACAATTTTTAAAATATTCAACATTTGTTTCCCATGAATATTTGATACTTAAATCTGAACTGAAACTGCTAAAACACAGGAAACATTTTGTTGTTTTCTTGCTGTTCCAGACTTTTGAAATACTTTTCTTGACAGCTTTCACATTAGCCAAGTATCAATTTGTTAAAGGAAAATAATTTTTGATTAACTTGAATAAGGTACCCGAGGGTTGGTTTTAGGACCATTGATTGCTGTTTATAATTGACTGAATTGTATAGGCAGTACAATTTAGAAGTTTATGGATTGTATAAAACTTGATATTGTCATAAATAGTGAACAGAGTAACAGACTTCAAGAATTCAAAAAATGTTGAACTAGAACAGACACAATTTAGTGCAGTTAAATGTGCGACTGTCTTCATATTGATATCCACTTTGGCAAGGAAGGAATCAGAGAGGAAATGCAGAGATACTTCTTTCAGCAGCTAACATCATCTCTAGAGGTTTTTCTATTCACAGGTAAAGCATGCCTAGGACCACTGCCCACCCCTCCACAACCTGATCCAACGGATTCAATCAGCTCCCCAGTCATGAGCCAAAGTGAAGAAATTAACAACAATGAAGAGGAGGTCAGTACACCTTTTGTCAGTGGCCTTCCTATGGACATTAAACCACATGAGCTTTACCTTGTATTTTGATCATTTAAAGGATATGACTGTTCACTGATCATGCTAACATCACAACAGCCAGTTGGCTTTGTTACTTTTAACAGCAGAATGGGAGCACAAGCAGCAAAGAATGCTGTGTTCACCTAGCCGGTTGCTGCAGTTGCTGCACTGCAACAAGTGCACTGGTATCCTTCATCTAAAACATCTCCGCAAGCATGGAAGTCTCATCAATTTTGTGAAGTATTTAACTGCCCTTATCCAAGAAATCAGATTTCTCTGAGGAGTGATGCAGAGAGACAAAGTGAATTTTGTTTTCAGGTTGGACTTTACTGAAGGAGATTTTGGAGAACTGACTTGTTTCCACTCGACATGCATGGGATGGAGTGGTCACTAAGGACTTTGGACTTAAGAACTCTACTAGTGGATTTTTTTTCCCACTTGGGAGGATTCTTCAAATTCTATTCACGGTAACGGACTAGTAAATGTTGTTGTTATAACCATTGTATGCTGTGTGTCAATAATTTGCTTAAATACTGGCTGACAGAGTCTTATGAAACTGTTAGTGTCATCTAGGTGGTTATCATGAAATGATAAAAGGAGGGAATGAGAATGTGTGTATGGTATAAGCAGGCAGGGAAAGAGTTAAGTTCTGAGTTTTGTGAAACAAGAGGTACAGCTGAGCATGACTCAGATCAGATAAGAGCTTGCAGTTAACAATGGGGTGCTGGAGGCAAGGGTAATGGGCTAACAAGGTGGAAAAGCAGTCATTATGTAGAGCCATTTCACAATATTGGAAGCATTCAGTATGCAAAGTCAGTTAACAAGGGAAAAATATCCGTTGTATGAATCCAGTTAACTAGGTTAAGAACATTCATTGTACAACAGTAAAGGGCTTGACCTCTGCTATTGACACTCATTGATTGTAATGGTATAATGTTAATATGTATGTTGCCTTATCTGGATGCTCCTCCCTGTAAAATGACTTTTTAATTCATTAAGAAACTGCTGTTCCAGACAAGACCATGAACTCATGTCCCTGTGCACATTGGCAATTGTTCTCTCTCCCTCCAGGGCCTGAAATAAAGATGAGGAATGTAAAGCCATACTGTGTCTCTGAGTATTTTGCTTCGACTGAGGGGGCTAGGGCAAACAGGATGACATTGCTGCAGTCAAGCTCAGACTGAAACTTTGCAAGATCAATCCATTAAAATGCAATGCTGCAGTGACTAGCTAGGCAAAGGTACAGGGAAGGCATGCAGTAAGGTCGAATCAGCATGAGAGTTACGATTCACTAATGTGGACTCAATGTATCCAGATTTTGTAGTCCTAATGCTATTTCCTTTGGTTACTATTTTTATTGAATAATATATTTTTCAAAACTTAATATGTATGCTATTATTATGTCAAATAAATGAAACTTCATCAGTTGAGTACAATTGGCTCTCAGCTCTGAGGTCTAAAATTAATGCTTTTAAAGGAGTAAAGAATAGGACTTTGCTTCTCTATGAATGGATAACAAATGATGATTATTTATTGAAGTTGATTGATTATCCTGTCAGAAATTTCCAAAATTAATTATTTTCTCATCAGATAATAATTTAAATTTATGCTGTTAGAACATTTCTAAAGTGTTATTAATATTATTTTTGTAGTTCTTGTAATGAAAATTAAATGATTAATGTGATCTGCACTTCTCTGTGACAAATGGCTTTTATTTGCCCTAATACCATTGTCATGACACATCCCTTTAGATGGCTTCAATTAAAAGTTTGCAGTGTAAGGGGTTTGCCAACAATTAAAGAATATTATTTCAACCGAATATATAATCCAAAACAATTCAGATTTATACACTGGTCTTACAGATTTAATTTTTCATGTTTTTCAATGGCTTTCAATGACTAGCAAACATGTGAGAAAATGAAATACTCATGGGGTCAAGCCACATGTGAGAACAATTCTGTTTGTCTGAAGTATGACTGGATGAAAATAATAAGCTGAGTCTGTGTAAAGTTTTGAACAAATGGCAATGGAAATTGTTAAGTTTTACTATGGGCAATTCAATTAATGAACCCCATTTTACCTGAATAAATTTAAACTCCTTTCAATATTTCACTGCATTAACTTGTTTTTTTATACATACAATATCTTTTTTTTAAACAATGAAATATTCAACTTTAAGGACTGAGTCATACCAATTGCTATTTCATTTATAAAATTTGGTTGAACATCTAGGTTTTACAGAGTACCCCAAATAATGTTTCGGTATTTTTGGTAGAATATTTTTAATGTAATATGGCAAAGATTGTTAGAAATAAATATTAAAAGAACTTCACATTACAGAAAAACAGCAATACATTACAGAAAATGTCATGATAATGTACAATAATTCTTTTACAAAATAACATTTTTGAAAACATTCACACAAAAATGCTAGTTTAAACCATTGTTGGCACGATATTTACTTTCGCTGGATCAGACTGATTTAGTGCAAATTAGTTTAAACAACAATTTCATTAGAATAAGCAAGCCCTTCAGTTCATAGGTTATCACAGTGCAGATAAGGTATTCCTGATGAAGGGCTTTTGCCTGAAATGTCGATTTTACTGCTCCTCGGATGCTGCCTGAACTGCTGTGCTCTTCCAGCACCACTAATCCAGAACAGTGCAGATAAGGCCTTTCAGCTCACTGAGTCTACACTCATTATCATTAAATAATTATCATTAAAAGTGAGCTAATCCCTTTTTCTTCCACTTATTATTTCCCATATTATTGAAAGTATATTTGAAGTACTCATTCAAATATCTTTTAAAGGCTGTAACATTTTAAGCCTCCACTACATTCACAGGCAGTGCACTCCAGATTCTGACCAGCCACAGAGTGAAACTTTGATTATATCATTTTGATTGAACTTGTATACTCTTGGCTAGAAATTATCTTATTTTACTATCAACTGTGGATGAATATTTTAGCACCAAATAACATTAGAGTTGGCGCAAGAAGACTGGATTTATATATGCACTTGAAATGATTTGTTGAATGCAGATGCTACCTTACATATAAATTATGTCAGCAGTTGTTGGATACTCCTAAAATGGTTTTCTAATTTATTTTCTATATCTAATTTATTTTCTATATCAAAGATCATGTCAAAAACAGATTTCCTGTAACCCTCATGCATGCTTTAATTACCTCCAAAATTGACTATTCTCAACCTCCCCAAACAGCCTCCAAACATTCACCACACAAAAAAACTCACCTAAACATCTTCTGCTTATATTAAAGCCCATATCAAATCCTCTTGCTTATTGTGCCCATGTGTGCTGACCAAGTTTGGCTCCCAATATCGAAATGTATGAATTTTAAAATTCTGTCACTCATGTTCGAATCCCTCCATGCTTTCATTCTTCATTAATGTAATCTTTCCCAGCAGAACTAAAACTTTGTGTTCCAGTAGCTCTGATAACTTGGACAAGCCTTGCCACTTTTTTCCCATTGTAGCAAAATGACTTCTAAATTCCAACACTGCACCAGTATGGCAAACATGACTAAGTTTCAACAAGGATGATGGGAGAAGTGGCCAACTTCACCGGAACAATGACTGCGTAAGACAGAGCCAGACACTGCACATTAAGCAGGAATCTGATGATAAGGGCTGCTTGACTTTCATGGTTATCAAGGTTACTAAATTAAAGGCAGAAGGGTGGTCAGTGAAGTAGATGTATTTTGTCCATATGACCCTTGACCGAATGATTTCAGAGTACCCAGGATCCTAGGTGGGAGTCGAACATCCTGTAAAATCAAGAGAAAATAAAACAAAAAAGAGCTTTGAAGACATCGAAAGCAGTAACCTAGGAACAACTATCGCAGAAGCAAGACCATAAGCTTTAGGTTCAGAGAAGAAGGACATACCTAGCTGTGTAACTGAAACTTGGTTAACTGTCTCTTCCTGGTCTGGGCACTCCTCAATCTCAGTAATGGATCTGAGGCAGCTTTATGTTGTAATCTGATGCAATTTTATGCTCTAGCGTTAAACTACCTGAGCGATAAAGTAGATTGCAGTAACAGTACAGACTGTAATCATTACGTCTATTGGCATTGATCCAGAGGGGGCAAGAGACAACACCATCATTAATACAAACATACAAATATAACAGGAGCAGATATCAGCAATTCAGTCCATCAAATTTCCTCTATCAGTTAGTACCATGATGGCTGATCTGTTTCTGTCTGAATTCCACATTTCAATCTATCCTCATAAGACAAAACAATTGTTCTCGGTGTGAATCTAGTAGACCTCCTCTGTTCCACTTTCAACAGATTTATGTCTCTCCTTAAATAAGGAAACCAAAACTTCACACAGATGTAGTCTCACCAATGCTCCGTACAACTAAAATTTAACATCCTTATTTTTATGTTCAATTCCTTTTAGAATAAAGGTTTGCATTTCCATCAACTTTGTTTATCACTTGCTGTACCTGCCTCCTAACTTTTTTCTGAGTGATTAAAAACAGATTCTGGACAAGGTTCTCCAAGTTATTATGATTCCCATTGGGATATCCCAAATTGCCAAACTCCTGTAGGATGAGGGATGAACTGGCTTCCCATCTTTAGTCACATGTCCAATGGGAAATAGATATTTAAGGAGATACTTCACTACTCTCAAAAAGACACATTACATTGGTCATGAAAGATTTTGAGAATGATGCACCATCTGTGGTTAAGTAAGGAAAAAGTGACAGGCCAGAAGATTGGGAAAATCTTTAGAAGCAAGCAAAGGGCAGCTGAAAATAAAGAGACATATCCAAATACGAGAATAAATTCAGAAGAAATATTAGAACAGACCATAAATGCTTTTCTAACATGTTATATAGAAGAGAAAGAGAAACAAAAGTGACTTTCTGTCTTAGAAGTAGAGATTAGGGAATAAATAATGAGAGACAAGTAAGTGGCATAAACTTTGAACAAATTATTTATATCCTTTTTGACAGCAGAAGACACAAAACACATCCATGGAATCATAGAAAAGTAAGTCTCAAAAGAGAGGAAAGAATGTTAAACAATCACAAACAATGGGGAAGAACATAGAAGGAAAACTAATTGAACTGAAGACTGGCAAATCCCCTGGACCTGAAAGTCTGCATCTTTATTGGAAGTGGCTGCTGAGGTGGATGCTTTAGTTGTAATCTTCCACAATTATCATCCTCTGGAAATATCACAGTAAATTGGAAAACTGCAAATGTAAAATCATAATTCAAGGAAAGGGTGATATAGCAAGCAGGAAATAATAGGCCCATGAGTCTAATATCTATCATTGAGAAAACATTAGAACTCTTTAAAAAAGATACAGTACCACAGCATTTAAAAAATTATAATACAATCAAAACTGTGTGAACATAATATTTAGAAAGGCAAATCATGCTTGACAAATTTATTAAAGTTCTTTGAGGATATAACAAACAGGGTAGCTCAGTGAAAAATAGTAGATGATTTGGAAAGTGGAGTCCATTTAAAACTGAATGTTTCTAGTATTTTCTGTTCAGCATATGATCTCATAACTGTTGTTACAGCAGCTCCTTGCTTTCCTCAAACATAAATATTTTCTAACAAACAAAAGAAAAAGTGACAATAAAAACCCACAGCCATAATGTTCCATAAGCTGATGTCAAGAACTTTATGGCACTATATTTCAACCCTATTATGAATGCAGTGTGTAGGGAAATACATGTTTTACTTTCAAAAAGATTGGGAATTCACCTTCAAATGATTTCTTTGAGTCTTTCAAAAGTCTTTCTCAATTTTTGTCACCTTAATGTGAGACTCCCCATTCATTCTCCTTTTCCCTTTAAATTTCACAGCTTTGCAATTGTGGTCTCCCATAAGGACTGCATTCCCAGACCATATATAAATCAATACTTCAAGCTCTGTAAAACAATGACATGTTGACCTTGGAAAACTGAGTGCAAATACCACACATCCATTTATGTCAGTGTATAAATTGTTTTTAAGTGTTGCACACTCCAGCTGTACCAGAAAGTTCCTTCTTCTCACAGTCCCCAGATTTACCACCTCAGTGAAGTATCTAAATGCCTAACAGCAGAATATTACAAGTTAATCAAGGTCTTTAAGTCAATAATAAGCTTTTTTTTGCAGTTTTGCAAATATCTGGTATTTGTTTTACCTGATTGTATTTTATATTTTTATACATACGCAACTCTAGCATAACAAAATTTCAATACTAGTTCAACATAATTAAAAAGTAAGAAGCAATCTATATGCATGGTAAAGGAATGATCAAGACAGAGTTAAATTAACCTGATGTGATGGTTTTGTTTCTTCTGGTCTTACTGCTTAGAATAAGGAATAACAACATAAAATAGTAAGAGAACATTATTTCACTTTGTTTTCTAGCAAAAACTCCCAGTCAATTATTTCATTTCCCCAAATCCATTATTAATCTACCTTACTCTTCTTGAAATTTCAATTAAAATTTCCCTCAATCCAACTGCAATGAAACTATTATATTTTATATCATAGACAAACATTTCAGGGCCATATTCCTATCTATAAAAATACAGCGTGGAAGAGGGCATTCAGCACATCAAGTCTGCACCAGGTAGATGTGTGCTCATTTTGTTTGAAAAGGAGGTAATTAAAATCAGACTAATCAATATTTGCTCAGAGACATTTTTGGATGTTCATTGCTGAATTTGTCATTAGTTTTGTGCTTGGTGAAAGCCCATGAAACTTGGGATATGACAACCTTCAACATTCTCTTGACAAAGTGTGAAGCATATTTACAGCACTATTATGTAGCCATTGACAATGGGGTGAATTCTAAACTAAAAAGCAGGTAGGTTTGGGTAAGTTTGACTTTAAAGTGCTAAATACCTGAATGCCAACCCATCCCATGTAATTCTGCTCGAGAAAAGGCATTTATGGAGGACAGGCGCTTCACCTAATCCAAGAAGTACATTGGTGAATAAAGAGATTTCCTATATCTTGAGATACCCATCAATAAATCATAGATAAGTGTTCTAGATCAAGGTGGTGAGGACCTCTTCACTTACTTTCTGGATTCAACTTCATGTATGATGTCTGTCTGGGCAACGTATGATCAGGTGTAATGTCCTTTTTGATTTCTCCTGTTAGACTTCAATTTACACATTAGTCCAATGACCTCCAATTCCCACATTCACTGACCTCCCACTGAGGCCTGTGATTCTACACCATATCCTACTGGTCACTAACTCCCACCTGACCTCAGTATCCCCCTGACCTACAGGCTATAATACTTTTACAGACTCAAGAATCTGACCATGACCTAGGGCATTGACCACCCCTTTGGGATTTACCTTGTCCTGTGGCTTCCAACAAAATATTCTGCACTCGTTTAGAAGATGTACCTGTCAATTGACTGGGTTCCACAGAGAGGAGCAATCAGTGATTTCAAATACTGTAATTTCACAGTCATTATCACCCTGAGTTCAACATTACTTAGTGTACAGCCAACAAGGGTGTGGCAATTCACAATTGGCTCTATGAGTAAATGGGGTCATTAATGATTAAATAAAGGAGCTGGACAGAAAAGGGAGGAGTTGATCTAAAAGACCATTGTGGACACAGGGCAGCAATATTAAAGGGAACATAAGAATGATAGGGCTGGCATCCCAGGTGAAGCCTTAAGTCATTAACAAGTGTTGTCCAGTTCCTTCTTAAACAAGTTGGACAGCTCTAACCAGAATGCTATGAAAGGGTTTGCCCAGGTATCCCACAATACCGAAGCAGTCAAATCAATACAAACACAAGCTGGTATTAATGCAAAACCATCCCATTTTTAGTAGGAAAAAGCTCTGATAACCTTTAATACTAAATATACCATCTCTAATTCTATATAGCCAATTAAGGCTATAATACTTGCCAAGTGTCTTGTAGATTTATGCAGTCTCTCTCTCTCTCTCTGCACTTGCAAAGCCGCTCTCTTCCTCTCTTCCTCTGGATGGTCAGCTGCTCTCTGCTTCTTGCCACACTGGTCTCCTCAGAAGGCCTCTAGAAGTGAATGGTCTGCTAGTAATGCCTGTTTTATACCTTTTTGGTTGGTTTTCTAGAGCTTTCTATAGTTCTGGCCAATCAGGGTGACCCAATAGTTTAAAACAATGTCAACTATTTGATGGCTTGCTACTGTTTTTGTTTCTTTGTGAGCAGGATCCAGTGCCATTCTATCCGGGCATTCCTTTGTTTGTTAGTTAAGTTGTTGGAGATATGACTGTCCAGGATAACTGTTGCCTTTTACACTATGCTAATGGAATTTGCACCTCGGTGCTATGTTTGCACTGTGTCCGATATGTGGATTTTGTGACTTCAGTGATTTACTTGGCCAATGTAACCAGCATCCCTTGCTGTTTGGCCAAATCAGCAATCTATCTGTGTTTTAGCATCCAGGAGACTGTTGCATTTCCCCCTGTTTGAACAGAAAGAAGCTTATGTGAATGAAGTTCAAACCTAATCGTAAATGTTGATTACGTTTGTTGTCAGAGGAATGTGTGTGTGTGAAACCCATTGTGAACATTGGTCAAGCTTAAGATCTGGTTAATCATCTTGGTGTGATCCTCTAGCATGGTCACCATGTGGTGGCTAGCCTGATTCTCTTCTAGTTGTCCCATGGAGTCTTGTTGATTGACTACATTCAGTCCTTCTAGTGATTGTTTGACTTGCTACGTCAAAATCATGAGTTTATTGTCCAAATTAGTCAAATTAAGGGCATTGACTAGTGACACTTCCGCCTGTAAGGTGTGGCTAGTTCATTAAAAAGCTCCCTTTTCTTTCACCTATTAACTGCTGGCCTGGGTTTTCCCTTACTTTCTTTTCGTTCTTCAGGTGGGTCAGGTGGGAATATAATCATTTTAGTAGGGAAGCACACCACTCCTGTAATTGTCTCCCTGATATACCCGAATACCACTGATTTCACAGGGACATAATCCAGTGTCTGGTAAGTTGTACCACAGGTACCCTGTTTTCCTTTGTAGCAGAAAATACAGTCATTATAATGCTTAAACATAATACACAATAAACACGCTGGAAGGATCTATCTGTGATTTAGCAGCAAGTTAAAATCTTTCATCTTTGAAACAAAGTCAACTGTTCAATAATGGTAAAATGGTGGCCACTTTATGCAAAGTCGAGAAGGTTACTGTTTTTTTTTCCTTTGAGGCAGAGTAAAATGATTCAAAATGTGAGCCCTGCTAAGGATAATTGGCTTAATCATGTTTTCATTGATTCTGCAATGCCAACTAGTTGGCATCAAATTGATGGATTTCTGCATTTCATCTTGGAAATAGTACACATTGCTGCTACTGAGCATCAGTGGTGGAGGAAGTGAATGTGGTGCCAGTCAAGCAGACTGCTTTATTCTGGATAATGTCAAGCTTCTTGAGTATTGCTGGACTTGAACCCATCCAGGCAAGTTGGGAGTATTTCTTTGTACTTTTGACTTGTGACAAGAACACTTCTTGATGGTGTTCATGCCTTGGGAATCATTTGGGAGTGTCTGAAGTAATGTGCAGTTGGGTTTTATATATGGTACCAGCCACTGTGATGCCGGATGGTCCCAGCACGGGTTAGTACATCTGCCTCATGTGCCATGTGATTCCTTGAGAAAAATGCCCAAAAGCCTGTTTCTTAATTAATGTGGCAAAGTCCAGCAGACTGCATGAGAAAAGTCACTATGAGCCATGGTAGACTGGCTGCTTTGAATCTCACTCAACAAAACATTAACTAAAAATGGTAACACTCTGCCCTTTATTGCAGATTGTACTCATTATAATTTCTGCAAAATTGCAAAGCAAAATACAAAAAAACCCTAAAATAATCAATTTTCACACATGGCAAATCATGTGCATAAGTTTTGAGAAGCAGATCAATACATATCCAATTAACCTTTCACCAAGACTGGTAATATTGATGAGAGAGAGTGGAAACCTTTGTTGACTGCTGTTTTCTTTGACTGGTCCATAAACTACTGCAGTCCGTCTAACTGTGAACTATTTTCCATTTTTATAATTGAGTGCAGTGTATAAATGATATATTTGGAATCTGAGTAGGCAACTGTCTGATCATAATATAATGTAGAAAAACTGCAAAGATAAAATAAGTTCAGCAGACACACAGCTTTGGAAAAATGATAAAGTCAGAAAAATAAATTGTAATGTTATTTCCCATATGTATTTATGATGAATGACAAAATCTTTCAATAGTTTTTTTTATCAAACAATATTTCTTTTCTAAAATGAGCCTTTCACTGGGATGTTACTGAAACATTTTATGTCAGAATCCATACAATGAATTATTGTTAAGTTTATTGAAATATTAGAAATTGCAGCAACGATTAAAGGACAAGGCATAATCCCACCAAACAATGAGATAAATGACTGGTTAATCTATTTTTGATGCTGTTAATTGTGAAAAGAATTTTGGTGAGAACAGGGAAAAAGTTCACAGCTCACAGAAATTAGCTTTCATCAGAATCACCAGAGAACTCAACATCACAACTGAGAGATGGTTAGTCTGATTAGATATCAATTATTCAGTCCTGCACTGAAAAAATAACTTAGATTATATACTTTTAGATTTGTAAAAACAGTTTAAACTCACAATATACTGCCTCAGACGACAAAGCTATCAAGTGACTGGCATGGTATACCCTGCCCAAAAGCATGTCTTTGGCTCATTGGCTGCTGATGCTTCATCCTGATCTATCTTTTAGACATTTGGGTCAGTGATGGCTTGTCATCAACTTTCATTCTCAAGCACAGGGAGCGACCACAACATACCTTGGCTGGAACAGGAACTGAACCAACACTATTGGCATTATTCTGATTCACACGTCGTCATCCAGCCAACTCCACTAAGTGGCCCCTTATCAATGGACTAAAATACAATATTTGTGGTTTGGGAGAGATTGGTCAGATGTTAAGAACTACATGGTATTGAGGAATCATATGTCATCAGGTCTTAGTTCCTGGTCTTCCTGCTGCTGTCGATAATATTTCAAACATGGGTTCTCTATATTAAGATAGAATGTAAGTGAAAAACAAGACTTTTCATGTAGTTATTTAATGATTCTCACACAGAGCAGGAAAAGAGCATTACACCTTTCTAATATATTAACAGGAATAATCATTGCTGTTATGTTCAGATAGCAGTGAAACAAATCTTACAAAAGGATAACATTTCATAAATACCTAAGTGTGAAACTCAAAAATTCAAAATAAACATGACAATAAGACATTAATAAAGACTGCAAGTATATAATCATAACGTATATAAATTTCTACACTACTCCAAATGAGGAATTGGAGAAATTAAAGTCTGATTTATGTCCATTTTAATTGATGCAACACACTTTTGCGAAGTTAGTGTGTCTTAAAACTCAGAGATTATAAGTATAGAATATTAAGAGTGAAAGTAAACAAGTTGTTATTCAAAATTCTGAAAGTTGTGCGATAGTAAAGGTCAAGGGGATGTGATATATGATTTGGTGATAAATATTATCTATTCTCAAGTGATATCTACGGGGCATTAGTTCAGATTACCTCAAGAAATGCAAAGGGAGAAGTATGGAGATAGGATTTTGGATGATCAGGATTGGAACACTGAACCAGAAGTTGTTTTGTTGGGTGGGGAGATAAAGTGTAGTGACTTAATTAATCCAGAATAATTTATAAAAAAGGAATGGAATAAATATTTCAGAAATAAGCATTTTTGAGATGATACATTCATGAGCTTTGAATTTGTAGCCATGTGTAAGATTTTCTTACACTCTTTTATACATTCTAATTCAGATCAACTTCACTTTTGAAATGAAGCAGAGTACTTGCCTCAACATGTCGGTTGAAAAAACTGCTAATGAGCTCACTAGGAGTATATACATTGGGATTCATGTAGTTCAATGCACTATGAGATTAGCCTCATCGGCAATCTTTCAAATAGGTCCCTAACCATTAACTTCCCATGGAAGCTTGATGCAGAAATAGACTTCACCCCAAAGCTGTCATGATCAGATTGTTATTCATTATCTATCAGGGAAGATCACAATGGGCTAAAGATGCAAACTTTCAGCCCTGAAAAGTGTCCTGAATGCTTCAAATTATGCTGGAAAGGCAAATAAACTTAATAATGCGAACAAGTTAAGAAAGGTAGTTCATACTGCTACTATATACTGCTATGAGTAATATTTTCCACAGACTTGATTCTGTCATCAGTATCTAAAAATACATTCTACTTCTCATACAATTGAGCAAACTCTAATAAACTTCAGGACTGACATGATCCCAGGTACAAAAGGCAATTGCTGATCAAATTAAAAGACAGGTACCTTCAAATGTTTCTAATAGGCATACTTAAAAAGTTCTAGTTTCCAAAACCAGAAAAAAAACATTTACTGTTAGACAGGTAACACTTTCTGAACAACCTTGCATGTGCTGATAAGTATGCTAACAGCCAGTTTAAGGTATGATTTGAGATCATAGCATGGCGAATTTATGCTTCATGTAAACAACATACATTTATACTTACATACATATTCTCTTTAAACAAAAGGAAAATGTTCAAGCCTACACCTTTCTTGGAACTGGTTGAAGCTTGGGGAAGTAGCCTTTCCAACTGTAGTACAAAATTGCTGTAATTTTCTTGAAATTTGGCATTGTTGCTGTTGTCCTGATGAATGCAAGTTGTAAAGTTATGACAATATATCTCCTTTCAGTAATATTCAGGAAATATTTTTAATGTTCAAATTGCTTTAAAATTCTTGTTCTCTAAAAATCTTCAAACTCCTCACATTAATGGCATTTCAAAAATTCCTTAAATATGTAAATTTGCTTTCATAATAATACCTTAACTTTAGACTATAACTCAAATTTCTAACCTGTCTTAAAATCTTTGCCTGTCTTGAAGTCACATTATCATTTTACTATAAGATCATCCACAAATATATACTGAGATGCACACAATCAGTACAATTCACGAGATAAATACCTTTTGAGGTGAGGAGGCCTTGAGCTTTTAATACATTGAAACAGTAAGAAAATATCTCATTCAATGTTTACAGTTCATGTCTCCCATAATATACTGTACGTGGCATGTGATCACTCATCTGGGAGATGTCTTGGGGGATATGAGCTGAGATATTTGCCTTTAACATGGAAATCAAGTTTGTTATCAGAGGCTCGAGTTACATATTTCTTTCACATCAACACATACACAAAATCACTTCATAATAACTATAGTCAAACTTTATGTCTTGTTGCAGGAACAATTATTACTGTGATTCTACAGCAAAGTTATTTAGATGACATTTACCACTGAGGTTAAAAACTACTTACTTACTCATAGGTTCATTATAAACTCAATTTGTGATTTCATTTTGAATGGCTGATAAAAGGAATTGAAGATAATCTAAGGAAAATAAACTTATAACTACTAATAAAATTATTTATTCTGTTCCTAATAGTGTCATTCTACAATCATAACTAGGAATTTAAACAATTCCATTTTTGGCAACTTGATCAACAATTCTATGATATTAACCTGATATTGCATTGATAATAATTGAACATACTGATTTGATTTTTTTTAAAATTGTGTTTAGAAGCAGTGTGTAAATCCTACTCCTAACCTGCTGCCATTTACTTATGAGACTTCATTTGCCATCTAAGAAAGATTTTGCACAATAATAGCTTTCCTAACGGGCTTATGGAGAGATACAGAGACAGTTGAAGAGATGAATAGCTTTGAGAAGCAGGAAGGAGGAGGATAGAGTAATGTTTGAAGTAATGGGATCCTCTGGGACAGGGCAGTTAAGTAGTCAGCATTTTCAAAGATGCCAAATTCTCAGGTATTACTATGACTGGGTGAGAGCTAAAGATTGCAAATTATTGGGAACTCAGGACAGTAAACCCTATAAAAATAAGAGTTGAGGAAACCTTTTATGATAAAGCAAGTTGTTATGATCTGGAATGCACTGTCTAAAAAGATGATCGAAGTGGAATAAATAGTAACTTTCAAAAAGGCAAATCTTTGAAAAGGCTAAATCTTTGAAAAGGAGACATCAGCAGAGCTTTGAGTCAGAGCTGGAAATTTACCACTTCAAAGCATCAATACAATCATCGACAATGGACAGAAAAGCTTCTTGCTCTGCCATATGATTCTATGAAAGAGTATAATGAAGGCTTGAGAGAAATGGCTGGTGGAATGCAAACTGCTCCACTGATTTGACAATGCAGAAAGTGTGTCAATGGCTATTGTTGTTGTCCAAAGTAAGTCAAAGCACTTTTGCTGACACATGCATTTCCCTCACATGCAATCTTCAGTCAAGTATCAGACTGTTTGCAGAAAACCTAGGCCATTGTACCAGTAAGCTTTCTGTTCTTACAGTAATGAGGCAGTACTGATTTTTGAAATACTATTTAAATCTACACAGCTGATATAGGTAATGTATAAAAAATATAGATTTACTCATTTTTGAAAAATGGATCAAATGATGCCAATAATGAATAATCTGAAAAATAATCCTTTGAAAAGTGCACTACAGTCATACCCTGAGAATAAGTGAATTTCCTGCTCATTGACTTTGAATGAGTGAAAAAATTCATTATTAGAACCAATGTAAGTTTTCATTAATAATACCCTTCCATAAGGTTCAGCCTTTCGAAAATCCTCAAGAGTTTAATCATTATGTTATCACAGATAATAAATTGATGAATTTTGCTGATTAAGGCTAACTTCTGTATTGAAATGAAGTTAACTGAAGAATAGATATTAATTAAAAAAACATAAGTCTGCTGAATCATATGATGGAATTAAATGAGAAGGATATGAATCATTTCCCCAAATACTTTCAGTAGAAATGCTGGGAGGTAATTTGCTAAACTACAATTAAAATTATGTAATACTTTAATGATGCCTCAAAAAGGACAAGAAAGCACAGATGCCGAGTGACTGATTTAGGTAATACTATGATAGTGAACAAAGCAGTGTAGATGTGAAAATTAGTTTATCAACTTTTCAGAATATCACTCTAAAGATGAGATGCTTTACTTCTGACAAACCATGCTCTTTAATAATATGTCTCAAAGAAGAAAGAGAATATTTTCAGATTGAAGAGAATGATCACATTCAAAAACAAGTGAGAAAAACCTGTTATTGTGCGCTTTTCCTGCACTATATGCCATACTTATATCATTATCATGTAAAACAACATATCTAATCCTTACAATTACTAACCCATCAAAATGACAGAAAGGGCCATTAACAATACTATTAAATGGCACTTAGAATCCATACAGTGTGGAAACAGGCCCTTTGGGCTACGATGTCCACATCAACCTTCTGAAAGGTATCCCATCCAGTCACATTCCCCTATTTTTATACGTTTACCCCTGACTAATCACCTAACCTGCACATCTCTGAACACTATGGACAATCTAGCATGGCCAATTCACCCAACCTGCACATCTAGAGCACCTGAAGGAAACAGACACAGAGACAGGGAGAATGTGCAAACTCCACACAGACAATCACCCAAGGCTGGAATTGAACCCTGGTCCCTGGCATTATGAGGCAGCCATGCCAAACATTGAGCCACCATGCCGCCCTTACATGACAATAATTTGTTCATTGATGCTCAGTTTAGTTCCACCAGTGCAGTTCTGACTTCTTTACAGCTTTGGTCCAAATATTGGATAAAAGAACTAAATGGAAGAGGTGAGGTGGATGTAGCTGCCCGTGACATCAAGGCAGCATTTGACAGAGTATAGCATCTAAAGGGCTTAGCAACATTAAACTAACTGGGAAGCAGGAGGATAATTCTTCATTATTTAACATTACACTTATCTTAAAGGATGTTGTAATGGCTATTGGAGGCCCAGTTATCTTAGTTTCAGCGTTGTCAGAATTCTTAAATACATTGTCCTAGGATTAATCACCTTGAGCATTCCAATACTGTCTTTCCCTTCAGTGTAAAGTTCAAGAGTGAAAATGTTACATAGTGCTCATTACAATTATATTGAAGCAGCCCATGTTCAAATCCAGGCTTAGGCTGATAAGTGGCTAATTATCTCCATGACAGTTAAGATAATGTCCAACAAGAGAATCTAACCAGCTTTTCTTGATATTCTATATCATTACCTTTGCTAAATCCTCCACTTTCAACATCCTGGGGGCTGACGTTAAATGTAACTGGACCATCCATACAGTTTGATGGCTACAAGAGTAGGTCAGAGATCAGAAGCTCTGCAGTGCATAACTCAGTTCCTGATCCCCAAAGCTACACCTACAAGGCGCATGAATATGGGAAAAACATTCCTCAAGTAGCTGGATGATATGGCTCTAGCAATTCAAAAATGTCAACATTGTATGAGAAAAAACAACCTGCTTGGTTGGCACTCCATCTGCCACCTTCAACATTTACTCCCTCAATCACTAATGCACAGTGGCCATAATGCGTAACGTCTTCAAGGTGGACTATTGTAACTTACAAACATTATTTTGACAGTACCTTCCAAACCCACAAATCTATAACCCAGAATGAGAACTATAGTTGACACATAGGAAAGTCACCACTTGCAATTCCCTTCCAAACCCCAAACCATCATTGTTCCTTCTCTATCACTGTGTCAACATTTGAGAGACCCCCAGTTAAATTCCTCTATTTTCAAACAGTTAGGAATATGAATGCTGTGGCATAATGTAGGATTAGAATCAATTACAGATTCATTTAGTCAGGTGAAGTTGTACAGTGCAATCTTCCAACAGTGAATACTATCTACTCAAACAGTGAAGCAAAATACCATGGATGATGGGCATCTGAAATAAAAACAGAAAATGCTGGAGAAGCTCAGGTTTAGCAGCGTCTTTGGGAGAGAAACATAGAACAAAAAAAAGCAGGAGTAGGCCATCCAGCCCTTTGAGCCTGCTCTGTTATTCAATACAGTCAGGGCTGATCTCCAACTTAGTACACTGTCACTTTCTCCCCATACCCTTTCATCTCTTTAACCATAACAACATCCCACCAGTGGCAGATGCATGCCTCTCATTATTGGCAATGACCAATGTCAGGACATAAAGAGCAGAATAGGTTCTTAGCTCTTACAACAGTCAGTGGTAGCATACCGTGCAGATAAGGGTCACTCACACTCCTCCACACAGTGGCATATGCAGCATCTCAATAACAAGTCCCCATCATTTGCACAGCTTCAGCCTCAGATTGGGTACTGACTCAGTGAAGGTGCCACTCTGGCTGAGTGAGCAATACATTATATCAAAATGAGAGTGACCACTGCACTCTGACCCCCTTCCCATCCCAGACCTGTACCAACCATGAAACTTATTGTATTCTGTAGATTTCACTGTGTATGAATTAATGAATGAATTAGCATTATTGTCACATGTACTCAATGAGTACAGTGAAAAGTTTATACCTCACCACTTACTGTGTCATCTTAGGTACAAAAGTACCTAGGTACAACTTCTTTAGTTACAAGATCTTAGAAAATAAAGAAATGAAATATCCAGCATTGCAGAAATAGACGTCCAGAACAGTAATTTTTCAACCCATACCACACTGGCACCATAAAGTACATGATCAATGATGAAGTGATTGTGTCCACCTCCAATAGCACCTTGGAGGTTTCACAAAATACGGATTACGTTTGGCCAGCATTTGAGTAATTTTAAGTCATTGCTGCAAGCTTCTGCACCACTGAGATGCCAATGTTTAATTTGCAAGGATGCAAACTTGCATGATGCAAATCGTCTTTGACCAGCATTTGAACTCTAAGCATGTTCATTCTGCATCCATTACAAATGGACTATGAAATTATTTCAGATTTTACATAGCTGATGTTTGTGAACACATGCATCATGTATTTGCCCTTTAACTGCCTAGTTTCCAATAGATGTGGATCCTGTGTTTTTATTCATCAAATTTATACTAATTTGCCCACCTTGAATGTTGACTCATGCATTTTCTGCATAGTTAGTATCTAGTTAATAGAAAAGGATGGGAACAAATACAGCTCATGGTTGACATTGTTAGCACCAGACTTCTCCTTGTCACCATGTAGCACTCCCTCCTCCCCCAGAGTCTCCATGCTTTTTTTTTAACCTCGCATTACCCAGATAACATAGCTCCCCCCATTTTCCCCATCATATTGAACGTTTCCTCCAACTGCCTTCCATGCTCCCTTAACCTCCAATATTACACATTCTTTATGTCCACCCTGTTCCCCTATGCACTGTGGAGGCTGTTGTGGTGGTCTTTGCCAATAACCTCTCACTCCTGTAGCCTACCAAGTCCTCTGATGCTTTTATGTATACCTCCCCCGCTTACAATTTTGAGTTTCTCCCATCATTGTCCTTGTTCCTATCTCAACACACACCTGTACTCCCCAGCCTCAACTCCCTCATCCCCTTTTGGAAATGTCACCCTTTGCCTCTACAGTACTACCCTTGCCCTCTCCTGAATGACTAACAAATAGACATTAAGGACTGTATTGACCTCTGACAGACTTTGACAACTTGTCTCTGGATGTGACTGAGCAGACCCTGACCCTGTTTTTACAGTACTCCAACTAATTGACTGTAGCCCACTTCCTGGATTGTGGTCAGATTGTTCCCCTGACCTTGACTGATCCAAAGAAATGATTGATCATAGGCAAGGCCTTGGACTATATGCAAACTGGTCTCATGCCTGACAAGCCTAGCGTCCTCTGACCTACAGCTGCCCATCCACTTCACTGGACTAAGGAGAGCTCCCACCCACTTTCTGACATGACCATTTGGTTAAATAAGTGTGTCATGTAGGTGTTAGATTGATGTCTCAGTGTTAGATACTCTGAGACCTTCCTGAGTCCTTCCCCAGTATCATCAACGACAGATCTTTACTGACAAACACAACAAGAAACATATCTGCATGCCTCTGTAAAGAACATGGCAGTACTTACTGAGAGCATTTAGGCTCTGTGTAAAGACTGTCTTTTTATTTTTGTGCTTTTAATATTGTGGTCTGAAATGAGGAAGGGCTGTTTTAAATCTCAAGGATTTACAGGATTGTAGGTATTATCCAAGTAAGAAATTTGATACCTTTTGTGAACCTTATTTGTGTAGCTGTTAGTTCCAGCATTGAGCAGATGAACTGGGGCCAACGGGTGATTATAAGTGAAACTAATTGCTTTTAGATTAGATTACTTACGGTGTGGAACCAGGCCCTTTGGCCCAACAAGTCCACACTGACACGCCGAAGAGCAACCTACCCAGACCCATTCCCCTACATTTACCCCTTCACCTAACATTATGGGCAATTTAGCATCGCCAATCCACCTAACCTGCACATTTTTGGACTGTGGGAGGAAACTGGAGCACCAGGAGGAAACCCACGCAGACAAGGGGAGAATGTGCAAACTCCACACAGACAGTTGCCCAAGGCAGGAATTGAATCTGGGTCTCTGGCGCTGTGAGGCAGCAGTGCTAACCACTGAGCCACCGTGCCATCATTTTTGAATGAGGGACTGATTATCGATGACAAATGTCCTCTGCCTGCCAACAACAATGTGTCAGGTTGGGTTGTGTGAAGACAGGGATAAGTTAGTTCAGATCATAAGAGAAACCAGCAGATCTGCAACAGCCAAAATCTCTCTTCTCTGTTCTCTGAAGTAAACCACTTTAAACCTGCAAAAAACAGCTTATCTTTGCTTCAGCAGATGCTGCAGTTTGTGACACTGAATTAAATAAGTCAGAGAGCTTCCATAAGTGAAGCAGCCACCCTGTGCCTCTTGTTTTCCGGTCGAAGCATTCAGAAAATAAAAGGCTGAGGAGAAACCTTCAGGTCAGCAAGAACCAATCCAACAAATCTTGTGAACAAAAACTTCAAAACAGCTTTCCAACTTTCCCTCTATACTTGTGCTTTTTTACCTGGTTATGTATGTCTGACTGTATGTGTGTACGAGGGAGTTTATAAAATGTTTAGAGTTTAGAGCAGATCGTGTTGGCACCAGGCTTCTCCTGGTTACAATGTAGCAGTTCCCTGCTCCCCAGAGTCTCCATGTGTTGTTTTACCTTGCATTACCCAGTCAACCTAGTTCCACCATTTGCCCCATCATAATGAACTTTTCTTCCAACTGCCTTCCCTGCTCCCTTAACTTCAGTCATTATGCATTCATTGTGCTAAACGTTAACTGCAACAGAAAAGTTTGTACAATTTATTTTATTTATTTTGTTTACCTGAATCTAATTACCTGTAATGAATAGTAATACTTGTTACTTGGTCCATGTTTCCTTTCAACCTGGGTCTGAAAATCAGGTAGTTTGGAGATTCTGTATATTTCTTTTAAAGTTTTTAACTTTTGTAATCATAGCAGCAGAGCTTGATTTGCAGTGTGTTACCCCTGTGAAGTGTGACTGTCTGGCAGAGGTGCCAACAAGCCAACTGGCCTATAATGACAAGCCATGGATGCTGCAAACATGAAGGTAGGAATTAAGTGAGCAAATGCAAAGCATTCAAATGAGTTATCCTGAGATTCAGCCTGGTCCAGCCTGGGAGCTATTTACAGTCTCTGCCAGCAAAGCAGCTTTGCAGTAGCCATTCACTGCTAGCTGCTGGTCTGCCTTGCAAAGCAGGTTTGTACAATACTTTGTAAGCATCTTCCAAATGGATTGGCAAGGTTCAGGATCCGAAGGGCCCACCAAATAACTGGAGCTAACGTCCATGAACAAGAGGTGCATGCACGTAGGTCCTGCCCCACATGGAAGCTTTTATAGCCAGTTAAAGTCATCAGTTTTCCCCTCTGCCTTCCGTGTGGAAAATTCTTACTACTGAGTTTACTCATGACAAAGAAATGGCAGAGGAATTAAATGGGTACTTCAGATCTGTGTTCACTTGGGAAGACACAAGCAATCTCCCTGAGGTAACAGTGGCTGAAGGACCTGAACTTAAGGGAATTTATATTTGCCAGGATTTGGTGTTGGAGAAACTGTTAGGTCTGAAGGTTGATAAGTCTCCGGGACCTGATGGTCTGCATCCCAGGCTACTTAAGGAGGTGGCTCGGGAAATCGTGGATGCGTTGGTATTATTTTCCAGAGTTCAATAGATTCCGGGTCGGTTCCTGAGGATTGGAGGGTGGCTAATGTTATACCACTTTTCAAGAAAGGTGGGAGAGAGAAAGCAGGAAATTATAGACCAGTTACTCTGACCTCAGTGGTGGGAAAGATGCTGGAGTCTATTATAAAGGATAGTAGTAACAGGATAGGACAGAGTCAGCATGGATTTATGAAGGGGAAATAATGCTTGACTAATCTTCTTGAATTTTTTGAGGATGTAACTAGGAAGTTGGACGAGGGAAATCCAGTAGATGTAGTGTACCTGGACTTTCAGAAAGCTTTTGAAAAAGTCCCACACAGGAGGTTAGTGAATAAAATTAGGG